>NW_017307480.1:354425-358698 GCF_000935625.1 Nanorana parkeri | reverse complement strand
CACCACCCCCCACCACAACCACCAATAATAATAATATAATAATTGCAGAGTGGAGCCAATTACATCTCCTCCATTGAGGGTCTTGTAGCATAGATAGGTGGCTTTGATGAATGCACCCACTTCCCGATTCAAGCCACATTTTAGTTTCAGGGCTATGACATTACAAAGAGTGAATGTGAGCTGGCTCAGAGTCAACACCCTGGAATTGTCATACATCTGAAATAGGGAATTGCTGGTTTCATCAGAATTTTCTCATTTAGGTGTTTTGGACAATAACAGGTTCACTTTAAAACGGGGACCTACACTCCGACATCTACCGAAGCTGTCCGGACACTCTTGCTCCACTAATCTCAACATTGGCAAAAGAGGATGCAGAAAGCTTACCTATAGAAACTGCTGCTCAAAGCACACTCTAGACCGCTACCCCCCTGGTGTCCAACCCGGTCAATTGGTGCCTACCATGTGGCTCTTAAGCTCTTGCAGCCAGTATTTTCCTTGCCTGGGTGCTTACTCAGGGGCAGAAAAGGAAAATATTTAATAAACTGGTTTCTACCAGCTCAAAAATGTGGGTTATTTCTTTCACATTGTCTTACCTGATCTGTTCTGTCCATTATATTATAATGGCTCTTGCTAAACGGAACATCGAATGTGGTGCCAGTAGTTTTGTAAAAGGGACTGTAATGTCAGTGAGCTCTAGCAGTTTCCCCTGTCCCCAAGTCTTTGACTGTCTCCTGCAGCATGTCCCTAGTAGAGCTGCAGCTAACGATTATTTTCAAAATCGATTAGTTAGCCGATTATTAAGTTCGATTAATCGGTTAATCGGATAAACAATAAAATACATTTAAAAAAATGGCTCCAGCGAAGGGACTACTAGTTTGTATTGAGGTTGTAGTCCATCACAGGAGCAAGCTTGGAGCGGTGGAAGTAAAAAAGAAAAAAAAAGTGTGGTGTGCAAAATAGTGAAATGGAAAGTGTAAAATTATACAGCAATGAATGCAGAATGGCACCGGCTATAGAGGACTACAAATTCCAGCTATAGTACATTATACAGCGCAATGCAGAATACCGCCAGCTATAATGTACTATTGCTGGGATTTGTTGTACTCCTCTATAGCTGGTGGAATTCCGCATGGTGCTGTATAATGTATTATTGCTGGGATTTGTAGTCCTCTATAGCCCGCTGTATAGCACCAGCTATAGAGGAGTACAACAAATCCCAGCAATAGTACATTATACATACAGTTTATAATGTATTGCTGGGATTTGTATTCCTATGTATAATATACAGCACAATGTACCATCAGCTATAGAGGACTACAAATCCCAGCAATACATTATAGAGCACCATGTGGGGGAAAGTGCAGGCTTACCTGAGCAGACTTCCAGCAACTTGCTTCTGAGATCGGGTCTGTCTGTCGACGGCTGTCATCCCCCCACACCTGCTCCTCCTTACTACATCTCCCCGCGTCCCTGTGGATGTGGGCGGGCGGTGAGCGTGAGGCGGGAAGGAGGTGCGTCGTGTAAAGCGTGGATGCGGGTGGGCGGGTCTGGCAGCGATGAGCGTGATTTGGGGAGGAGGTGCGGCGCGCAGCGTGTGTGTGGAGCCGTGAACAGGGCCAACTGATCGGAAGCCGATTAATCGATTATTGAAAAAGTTGACAACTTTTTCAATAATCGATTATAATCGATTATGTCGATTAGTTGTTGCAGCCCTAGTCCCTAGTCTTCAACTACAACTGTACTATGTCTGCATTCTTTGACCATCTTCTACTACATCCAGTCTCTGACCATTTTCCGTAGTATTACATGCACCGGATTATGTGTGGCCATTTAGTGATGCCAAGGCTGCACTTGAGGCCTCCTGTATCAAGAAAGATGACCACTATGGCTCCAGGTGATCGTCAATTGACCAATGCTACAGTATTGTTCATATGCTTTCTGCCTTAGAGGCATGGGGGGGCATAGAGTTCATATAGAGCGTGGAAATCTGCGCCTCTACCTAGGCACTGAACCTTCCATTTACAAAAGAAACCATGTGAGGCAAGCAATTCTTTGGCCAAAACAAAAAGCCAACAGCAGTGCTAAAATTCCTCTACATTCCAAAGTGGCCAAAAAAGCCTTCACTTTACATACATTTTAAAGCGGACCTTCATTCTCTCCCTTTTTTTTTTGGAGGGGGGGCTGCCATTCTTGCCTAGCCTTAAACGACATGTCCATGCTCCTACAGCCCCCTGGGATATCTACATTACATATGCCAAAAGGCTCCGCAATGGATTAACAGATCAGCAGGTGGGAGTTGGCTCTTTGAGGACTGGCCGCCTGAAACCAGAATAGACAACCCAGTTCCCAATGACCAACTGGAGGAAGATGGCGGCATAGGACCAGGCCTGCACCAGAAAGCAGTGGCCTCCAGCACAACGCCGCTGAATTTGCTGGGTGGGTGAATGTTTTTTCAAGCGATCCCAGCGTCACGGTTAAGAGGACATAGGGAAATGAAGTTCCTCTTTAAGCACCTGGATGTCTGCCTAAAACTCAGAACAACTGCCCGAGGAACAAAAGCCATTTTTCTTTCTCTCCAATGCATTGGCTGAATTTATATTTTCAGAAAACTATAAAACGGGAAGTTATTAAAAAAAAAAAAAAGAAGATATTAACTGGCAGTTTGTCAACAAGAAAACTAGATATTAAACATGCCTGCTGTATGAGCACATCCACCTATATGTACCAGAGTACTTGAGGGGAGGAAGAAGTGCTAGGAAAAAGAACTGTGGATGGGTGGGCAACGCATTCCAAGATAACGAAGTCCAATATAAAAATGTTTGTATATTGCCTTTTAATAGTCATTAGATGGGGTGGCCGCCTTAGTTTCATTTTTTCAGGCCAAGAACATTTACAGCAAGTACAGAAAATGCCTGATGGTCCTACCAAAAAGGCTGTGTCCCCATCACTTCCCAGGAGCTAAATTGAAGACAAAAACCAACTCGTCTCCCCAGATAATCCACAGCAAACACCGCTCACACTCCAGGCTTGCACTACGATTGAATCCTGGGTGCAGGTGCACCGAAGTCCCATTGCCCATAGCAACCCAAAAATAGCAGCACTCCAAAAGGTCTTCACTGAAGATAAAAACCTTTATTTAAGGAGCAAATACATACAGTTGGTTCCTCCCTATGTGTGCTCAACCCCAACGCATTTCACCATTCCAGTTTACTAAGACATCTATATGAGTAAGACACAATGGGTGAAAACGTGTTGGAGGTTGAGCACACATGGAGAGGAACACAGAGAATGTATTTGCTACATATTATAAAGGTTTTTATGGTGAAGACCTTTGGAGTGCGGCTATTTCTGGATTGGGTTAGTCATCATGTGATGAAGAGGAACAAAGTGGGACAGGTTTGCTGCAGCCTGGGTGGCAGCCATGGCTCCCTTATACAGGCCCGGAAGTGAGCTGTTTGCAGGATCACCAGGTAAAAATAAAAAGGGAAAAAGCCTGAAAAAAGAAAACTAATGGAGCTACCAAAATGAAAAACTGCCAAGCTGCCATTCTGGATTAGATACTAGGGATGCACCAATATATCGGCCGAAAATGCCACTTTTGGCTAAATGCCGAAAGTGCCATTTTCCTGCCGATACAGCGGAGCATCTCTGCTTTGTTTCCTCCCCGCTGGGCGCTGCTCTGTGTCCCAGCGGGGAGGAGAGAAACTGTGACGGGCCGACCGAGCGCTGTGAGCGGCCGGTGTCTCTCCTCCAACACCGCTCAGCCTCCTATCACAGTCCGGCAGAGCGATGTGTGGGCGGAGACAGCCGGCGCTGTCACACGAGGCGGAGCTCTCCTCCCTGCACCGCTCGCTCAGCCTCCTGTGACAGCTGTCAGAGAGGAGAGCCAATGCAACCACTCAGCGATCTGAGTGTTTATAGATAGAGGACAGAGGATGTTAACCTCAATTATGAATGAACGGGAAGTGATCTACATCTCCTCCTGTTCATTCATAGTTGTAGTTATAGTAATCATACTATGTTTTCAAGTTATAAATGATCAGGAACACTCAGTATAGAGGATTTCTGATCATTGATAACAGGGGCTGCAGGAAAAGAGATTGGGGACTCTGTTCTCTGAGCACTTTGTGTCCTCAATCTCTTTTTCTATTTTAAAAAAGGGAAATATCAGAGGTCTGTTTAGACCCCCAATATTTCCCCAATGCTCCTAAAAGTAATGTAAAAAATAAAAAAATATTTAATAAAAGAATAAATAAATATAAAAAAAATTAAA
>NW_017307480.1:344707-353674 GCF_000935625.1 Nanorana parkeri | reverse complement strand
CTGGCGAGAATCAATTATAAACAAAAAAAAAAACAAAAAAAATTAAAAGTTTATAAACAAAAAAAATATTTGAAAAATGTGAAAAAAATTAAAACAAAACATTTTTTCAGGCCTAAAATGTGGAATATAACATGGGTGCAAAAATGGAAAAAAGGGCCTCAGTCATGAAGGGGTTAAATGTTTCTGACTCAGACAGATGTTTAGAACTGCACAGCACGAATGTGTGAACTACAAATGCCAGAACAACAAACGTGCACTCCAGGAACAGCCAGACGTCAAGTGGAAAATTGGTGTCAGCTGGGGAATATAAATCGAGGGACAAGCCACCGACGGCAGCATAAATATTTCATTTTTTCCACCAGAAAAAAACAAAGAGCAGCAGGTGTACCGGAGAAAAGAAAAACCGGAAAAACAAGGACTGGAAAAGCTGGTTTGAAGCTGGCTGTGGTCCTCACAATCTGGAATTCCGGCCAGAGGTAAAATAAAAGGAGAAATGTGACCTAGAAACCATTTCCAGATTATCCCTTTAATCTTTTTTCCCTGCCTCTCATCAGAATGAAAGAACAAGGGAAAGTACACAGCAATATTTTATCTGTCAGCACAAAGCATACCGCAAACCCCGTACATGGTGACCAGGTCACTCAACGGTTGGCTTCATCTACAGCAGGTACATGACTGAGCCGATGGCAACCTTGCACAGCACAAGGATATTGATTTCTAGGGGACATTTGTTCTACTTTTTATTTAAAGTCTTTACATTGACAGAATTCCTATTACAATTTAAAGGCCAACTCCAGGCAAAACATTTCTAGTCATTTTGGGTAATGTCTAATGCAGGGGTAGGCAACCAGGGCACTCAATCTGTGATTAAACTACAATTCCCATGAGGCATTGCAAGACTGATAGCCACAGGCATGACTCCCAGAGGAGCCAACACTGCCTACCCCTAGCTCAAGAGTTAAGAACATTAGGTTTACCAGTGTTGGTGTCTGAAATAGGGAGATGTTCCCTCACTTCTACCTGATGACAAGGTGTCACACCCCCCCACTAGGAATACGCTGAGCATCTGGTGCTGGAACCTACCATACGGATCCACATCAACCAGTCCTAGATTTCTTTTGGGATAAAGCTTGTTTGATTGATGGGCAACTGTTGCACTCTGTTTCTTTGCTCCAGCCTTTGTAAATCCCACCATTGTAACCAAACCACGGGGCAAGAAGTAGGAAGCTACAGATACACAAGTAAAACCTACCCCATGCAAAAATACAGAGAGGCCAGCCAATAGCATGAGAGGAAGGAGAATGTTATACTATCAGGTTACTTCCTG
This sequence comes from Nanorana parkeri, assembly GCF_000935625.1. NCBI lineage: Eukaryota > Metazoa > Chordata > Amphibia > Anura > Dicroglossidae > Nanorana > Nanorana parkeri. Next base: position 352,347 of record NW_017307480.1, on the reverse strand, counting down.
TCTGACCAATCCTGACTAGCCCTTCTAGTGTCCATATCGCAATACAATATCAAAAAGGCAGTAGAGACCCCACTAATTAAAAGGGGTCTCTTTCCCAGGACCAGAGAACTGGCCTGACCTTGTATGAGATGCCCATGCAATTCACCCAGAGTTTGTTTGTGGTTCCGGGCTGAACCCCATGTACAGTTGCCCAATGGCACCACTCCCTATTTTCTTCTATTCTGCTCTCTACCTTCTACTCTCTAATCTCCGCTCTGACACTACCTACTCCCTTTTGTTTCTCCACCCCCACTTATCTCCAATTAGGTCTCCAGACCATGAAACTATACAGGAAGTCCATACTGAGGGGTGCTAACCCAATATTCACACGGTCAATGTAATGCACCTCATCCACATTCCATAGGTAGTACCATTAAGATATGGACCTCTGCCTTTCCCATATTGGCCTCTCACATCTACACTCACATGTATGGGGATGTTGGGTTGACAACACAAGATATGCATCGGCCCCATAGGTTTGGATGTAGTTTAGTTGTGACATATCCCCCTTTTCACTACCATTGTATCCAGTTATACCTGTACTATTTTCTGGTTCTCATTGACTCCCGTTACCTAAAACTTTCAATAATAATGATTTCAATGAAAAAGAAATCCAGTAGAAATATCATCCACCCTGACCTCTATCATCTCTCCATTCCCTCCTGGTAATTATGCTGAAACTTACAAACGATCTCATTACCGATCCAAGAAGCAGCAATGATTTACACAGAATTGCACAAATTACAAAGTCCACAAACAAGAACAAACTACTATAAAAGAGTGAAGATTACCTTCCTACAGAGGTTGCATTTAAAAACCAAACAGAAGGGTCTTATCTATCTCTGCTCGTCTAAAACAAAATTACATCATCATGGACAGAATTCATGGACAGAATGGGAAAGGATTAGTTCAGTCAACTTTTTTTTTTTGATAAGTCTTTGTTGTGGTGACTTCCCACCAATTCTTGTCCAGATGACCTGCCACAAGGCAGAAAGTAAGAGGTGCCCATCCGTTGGGGCATAGAAAAATGATACAAACCTTCCCGCTCCACTAAAAAAAAAACAAAAAAAAAAAAACGTATTTCATTGTGCGGAAATGCCCTCAGCTCCTCCTGTCGTGGGCTGACAACACACAGCACTTTTATGAGTGGTGTCACAACTGTCCTTTACTAATTGCTCAATCACTCTCAATGTATTCATCTCCAAAGCATAGGCGCTAAATCGACTTGTAGTCCCAAGATAAGAACTTGAAAGGGCTAAAGAGAGTCCACTGGACAGCTCGAGCTGCCTACATTCTTGCAACGCCGAATGCAGACTACTCCAAAGGAGTGCATTTGCGCTGCACGTATGCCAACATTAGTACAAACATTTACATTGGCTGCGTGCTTTTTAAAAATTCAATGTAAAGGATAAGTAGCAGGCTGCAAATACTAGCCCCGCGTCTGTGTATTTTTTTAGCCAAAAATGAATATGCTTCCCCTACAAGGGGTTAAACCTTTGTGCATCATGCATTTTAAGAAGTGGACAGATTCTGGTTTACTCAGCAATATTCATATTGTTTAATAGGCAGTATTAGGAGTGAAATTTACTGCAGGGGCCGAGGCCTGCTCCTTCTAAAACCCCTGTGCCATCACCCCCACCCCCACGTGGCGTGGTCACCTCTCGGTCTGCCCGCCACCTGACTGGAATTAACAATTTATGAGCCAGGCGCTCATGGCGGGGAGCATGCATGAGATTATAGAAGGGGCTTCTCACACCAGCACCCTGCTTCCACAGTCACCATGGCAACCAAGTGGGCAAACTAGGTCACCGTAGGCCCCAGACTGTCCTCCTCCAGCCGTCTCAGAGTTCAGAGAAAGGTTTATAAATTCCTTCAGCCACAGGCCGGATTAATCACCAGCCCCATTTCCTGGACGCAGTGACTCTATTGTTTCTCAGGTAAATAATTAAAAGGAGAGGACGGGTCTACCGTCACATCGGCTCAAACTGCGTCCAGTACATTTGAAGGCGTGATGATGGTGGGATGGAAATGGGTCTGCACCTCAACGCAAATTTTTTTCTCAAAACCACTGCACTGCAACCATAGCCCCATTTTGTGTAGCAACAAAAAAATGAGCCTATTTCTATATGGATGCTTCTATATAAATTCCAGCTTCCTGTGAAAAATTAATAAATGTGCTTCACCGCGATTCATTTGCAGCAAGGTGTTGGTGATGCACCTGATTCAAGAACGCTCAATCTGGCGTGCGCCAAAATTCTGAAGCTGATCTAAGGTAACCCATCACTGGGATTTTCCTAAATGTACTCATTTTCCTCTCGTTCCTGCACCTCGCCAGCCATCCAGACACATCCCCTCTCCTCTTCCTCCTGCACTTTGTAGGCCATCTATAAACATTATCATCCCCTCTCCTTTCTGCACCTCACTGGCCGTTTATACACATCCACCTCTCCTCTCCCTCCTGCACCTCACTAGCGGTCCATACACATCCCCCCTCTCCCTCCTGCATTGCTGCACCTCTCTAGCTGTCCACATACAGCAGTCTTTTTGCAGAGGTCCGACATGCCACCTGCCAAGTCAGAGTGACAACTCTCCAATCAGCAGGGAGAAGCTTTGTTGATTGCAGCGTTCTAGCTATGACTTAGTAAAGGGTGTTTTCGATCACTGCGGATAGCCCGCTGCTTCCTCACAGTGAGCAGGTGTCCCACTCTGTAGCATGCAGGCAGGGGACAGGTTTTCCTCCCGAAACCACAGCTAAAAAAACTAACATAAAACACCTTTTTTATGCTGCTGGAATGCATTCAGCTGATTTACATTCAATTGGCCTTCAGGGTAAACAAGGCCATGTCAAAATAAGTGCTCACTGACACAGCGCTATACCTGCCATTCAATTACAAAAAAATGATAAACACAACTTGCAACCACCTCTGTAATATAAATACATAAAACATATGGTGTTTGGGTTGCCTTGATCCGTTCAATTTATTTGGTGATCAAAACCCAGCTGAAATTGCCAGAAAACTTCCGTGTGTGCGTGTGGGGCCAGCCGAGTTAATATTTGTCAGAATGTTGACAGAAGGACGTGTTTCCCGACTCCTCCTTGTTTGTCTTAAAAACAGTGAGCGTAGAGCTCCGGTATGTGTCAATACACAACTTTCATTTTCAGGACACACAGATCACAAGATAAAAGACGATAGGGGCCCATTTATAAATAGCAGCATTTCCTGCTCTCTGCCCGAATTTTACTCGGATTTCTAAAAGAAGGAAATGGATGGACAAAGGTGGTCGGAGTGCAGTTTGAAAAACCAGCAGAAAGAAGATTGGGAAAGAGTCGGCCGAAATATGGCAAACTTGACCATTAACATTTTGCAACCGGTAAAATCCAGAAAACCCCAAAACGAGTTGCTTCAATCTAGGTTCATAATCCAACGGATGCCCCAATGTAATACTTAAAACAGAACTATGAGGTGAGTGCTTTTCACTCACCTCATAGTTCTAGCCGACCTGTGACAATGAGACTGTCACAGGTCGGCTCAGTAGATCGGGAGGTGAGCTCCCTTCTTCGGGACGCAGAAGCGATCTGGCGACAGGTAAGTCGCCAGGATCGCTTCTGTTGTAAAGCCGACAGTCGGCTCTACAAGTTTAAACAGAGTCCCGGCGGCAAAAGTCGCCGGGAGTCTGTTTAAACAGCCCCGATGCTGGCGACGTACACTGTACGTCGTCAGTCACGAAGGGGTTAAGGATGGTATACAAGCTTCGAATTTTTGCTAGTCCTTGACAAACCCAGCCGAAACTTGATGCATGTGTGCTGCTGGTGGCACCTTTACGCCTGGCATCAATCAGCTGATCGAATAAGCATGTCAGAAAGCTGTTGGCGGAACAGAGCTAGCAGCCAATGAGCTCTGTTCACGTATTTTGACAGCGGCCAATGTCCGAATACATAGGAAACACCAGGAGGTTCCTCAATCAATGCTCATAAGAGTTGATGATGGAATCTGATTTCATCTTCTTTGTTCAGCTGGCAGGTTGAAGAAAACAGAAGCGTGTACACTCAACTTTAGGCTCGGATTAGACCATATATAAGAACCCGGGGCTGGGGGAAGTAACCAATGTTTTACAATTATCACTCATTCTTGCCCACAGAAATTTTTCAAAATGTATCTCTGGATGACAGGGGCAATGCTTTCCCCTTTTTATGGAGAAGATGGGAGAACAAAGAAAGGGCACCAGCTCAGTATTTCATGGTGGGTCCAGGTGTCTCCCCGTTATTATGACATAGTATTTATATATCGCCAACAGTTTGCGCAGCGCTTTACAATATAAGGAAGACATTACAATCACAATACAATTCAAGACAAGATGGTAAGGAGGGCCCTGCCCCTGAGGGCTTACAATCTAAAAAGGGAGGGGCCAGTGATACATGAGGAGGGAGCGGTGTGCGGATGAATTGTTTGAGAACGTGACGGTTCAGTGGTTAGGTTGAGGTGGGATAGGCTTCCCTGAAGAGATGAGTCTTTAGGGATCGCCTAAAGGCAGTCAGAGTGGGAGATAGACGGACAGGTTGGGGTACAGAGTTCCAGAGGATGAGAGAGACTCTAGAGAAGTCCTGGAGGCGAGCATGTGAGGAGTTGACTAGGGAGCTGGAAAGCAGTAGGTCTTTTGAAGAGCGGAGGGGGCGGTTAGGGTGATACTTTCAGACAAGGTTGGAGACAGTCGGGGGCGGAGTTGAGGATGGCTTTGTAAGTCGCTGTTAATATTTTGAATTTTATCCTCTGGGCTATTGGAAGCCAGTGCAGGGATTGGCAGAGGGGGGCAGGGGATGGAAGCCAGTGTAGTGATTGGCAGAGGGGAGTTGCAGACACTGAGTGGTTGGTTAGGTGAATGAGTCTAGCAGCTGCATTCATGATAGACTGAATGGGGGAGGAGCCTGTGTAGAGGTCAGCCAATGAGGAGGGAGTTGCAACAGTCAAGACGAGATCTAATAAGTGAGTGGATGAGTAGCTTTGAGGTTTCATTGGTGAGGAAGGGGCGTATTTTGGCGTATCCCCATCCGTCTAAACTAGACAACTCTTTGTTTATAGCCATCATAAGACAACACAATCTGAGTAAACTACAGCAACCAATCCCAATAGCTGCTTGAACTGATCTGATTGGCTGATATGGGTTGCTTTGCACTACCTGTTTGTTTTGCACACTACTTTATGGAATTACCCCGAGTCCTGCTCTACACCTAGGCGTTTTGTAGCTGAAAGGGCTCATCACTGCAACGCTCCAACATTGGCTTTCCATTGCCTTCAATGGCACCTGATCACATCCGAGCATCCTGTCGCCTGAAGCCAAACGCCTGTCGCTGGAAAAAGTACTTGAGCTGCTTTTCTGCATTTTTGGACCCATAGACGTTAATGGGAACACAACGAAAACAGGAAACAGGCATTTTCTAGCGTTTTTGAAGCATTTTGTTGCGTCTTTTACGTGCAAGAACCAGCCCTCCTCTTTACAACAAACACTGGAGAACAATAGCACGAGCTTTAACAAACACTTCTGCAATGCATGTCAACACATTGTAAACTACTCAAAAAAGGTTTTGAAAAAAACGCATGAAGAAAGCCATGAAACGCTGATGTTTAAGTGTGCACGGAGCCTAAATGTGTAAAGCATCAGGTGCCACTTTAGCCCTGAGACACACCTGAGCTGAAAGCTCCAAAATACTCAACCATCAAGTGATTCTAAATTGTGCCTGTTCACAAAGGAGCGCTCAGGCGCCTGTAGCTCGATGCCTGAGGCCCAGACAGGTACATAACGAAGTAGAATGGGGCTTTTTTGGACCCACAGACTTCAATGGAAGTGCCTGAAAATGAGCTAGCAACGAGCTTTCCATTGGCTAAGCACTCAATGAAACCAGAGCCGCATAAGCCGAAGCCTCCTCTATAGCGCCGGATCCTGTCACAGGCGGATTGATAGCAAATGTACTCCGCCTGTGAGGAATGAATACTGAAAGCGCACTTCGCCCATTATGGCCAGTGATTGGTTACCAAATTTCTCATGGAAAGGTACAGCACCCCTGATCTTAACTATTCTTAACTTTGCCATTTTGGATTTGCATTAACTTTGGATTGTTGTACATTAATTTAAAAAAAAAAAGACCTACCCCAAAAATAAGACCCAGTGTGTTTTTTGAGCCCAAAAAAATATAAGACGGTGTCTTATTTTCGAGGGAAACACGGTACAGAGACACACACACACACACACACACACACACACACACACACACACACACACACACACACACACACACAGTATATCTCACACACATACTTTATTTAGGGCAGAGGTTGAGAAATTAATATGCAAATCAGGAGCCAGCTCCATTGACAACAACTACTAGGAAACCTCAAAACTTAGGCACCAGATGTCATTTTTAAGGATCATTGAGTGCCTGGCTCCTGGGAATTGTCCACACCGGATTTAGAGTTTGCACAATGTGCACATTACAGTACATTAAATATGAACATACATATCAACAGGTGCAGCCTGACAAGTGCCACCAACATGAAGAAGAGTGCAATGATCTGACCTGTCCATGCCGTAGACCAGCGGTCGCCAACCGGTGGTCCGCGAGAAAATTTTGGTCCCCAGGCCCCTCTTGTGACAGCCGTGCAGTGAAGCAGCGGCAGTCACAAGAAATGCGCGGCTCTCAGTTCAGTGCAGGCTCTGCAGGAGGCGGGGCATCTTGTCAGTACCTGGACCGAACAGGCTGCGGGACATAGAAAAAGTGGGGACAAGCCAGGTAATAGGGGCTCAGTGTGGGGAAACGGGGGTGGTAGGTGGCAATGCTGAAGTTAGGGTAGGCATGTGCCCCCAGGCGCCAGTGGCAGATTCGATAGGGGGGGGAAACAATTAATATTATTACTGGAACGGGGCGGGCGGCACCGTCATGAGGGCCAAAAGGTTGGCGACCGCTGCCATAGACTACATTCTTCCAAGAGAGATACTATACCACCAAACCGCACATTATTATTATCATACAGGACTTAAATAGCAACAACAGTTTGCGCAGCGCTTTTGAAGTAATGCTTCACTTTTAAAAAAAGAAAATCAAGTCTCCGAAGAATTTGTCGTCGTCCTTGAACATCTTGACACTTGAAAACATTGGTTGGACTTATCAGGAGAAGAAAATGCCTAGTAAAACACAATGTTGCATAATTGCAGCGTCAGTCAAGCACGATGACATGTATTTATGTTGAGTACCCCCGTTCTCGGAAAAAAGGTTTAAGCTGACGCACAAAAACAGAAATTCATGTCACGAGACGCACACAAAAAAAAAAAACAGTTGACAAAACGACTTCCGTTTTATGACAGACCCATAATCATCGTTTGTTCCGTATGTTCTCAGAATGTCAAATTTTATGACGGGCGTGAGGATAATGGCAGAAACCTGTCCTCCAGGCTTTGGCTTTAAAGAACCCGACACACCTACAGGAGGCGGCCAAGGGTCTGTAATTAACTGGGAGTCAGAAGATGCACCACACGGGAGCAAGGCATCCCTTTAAAGAGAGAGGCACAACGAGGCTGCATCCTGCAAAAGCACAAGAGGGACCTCATGA
>NW_017307480.1:333535-344697 GCF_000935625.1 Nanorana parkeri | reverse complement strand
ATTCCAAATCGGAACCAGAAAATGTGGAATTAGTGGTAAAAATGTAATGCAAGAAGATTCATTTTTGATATGATTTTCAAGTCAGATAGATATTAATATTTATTACACTTACAATGCCATCCACAACTCTGCCCCCAGCTATATCTCAAAGTATCACCCTAACCGTCCCCTCCTCTCTTCCCAAGACCTCCTGCTTTCCAGCTCCCTCGTCAACTCCTCCCATGCTCGCCTCCAGGACTTCTCTAGAGTCTCTCCCATCCTCCGGTACTCTTTACCCCAACCTGTCCGTCTATCTCCCACCTTGACTGCCTTTAGGCGATCCCTTAAGACTCCTCTCTTCAGGCAAGCCTATCCCACCTCAACCTAACCGCTCAACCATCACGTTCGCAAACAATTCATCCCCACACAGCTACCTCCTCATCTATCACTGGCCCCTCCCTTTCAGATTCTAAGCCCTTACGGGCAGGGCCCTCCTTACCATCTCATCTTGAATTGTATTGTGATTGTAATGTCTTCCTTATAAATGTAAAGCGCTGCGCAAACTGTTGGTGCTATAAAAATATATGAATAATAATATAAAATAAAGCACCCAAAGCATAAGTCCAGGCCAGAGGGACGGATTTATGGGCCATACTTGAACATGGACAACTATCAATGTCATTCCTAGACCTGAAGAGATCAGTCAGTCGTTCATTAAAATAATAGATAGAAGCGGGGTCAGGGAGGCACAGTGCCGGGACAAGGTCCTCTGGTACCCAAAGCAAAGATGCCAAAGAGCCAACACATCCAAAACATACATACGTAAGGAGCCACCATCCACCAGCCCCTGAGCTACCACCGCTATGAAAAAAAAGTCCGGAGACAAATAGAGATGGCGGGAAAAAACTACGGAACTGTAATGTGCAAGCGCAACCAGGGTGTAGACCAAAAAGGCAGCGGCAATGGCATCGAGGAAAGTTTGCATCTGGGGGGGTATTAGGTTAGGCATTGGGAAGGGTAAAAGAAAGACCAGTGAGCTTTGACTTCAATACACTTAAAATTCAGTCACTTTGATGATGAGCTCCTAAACGATTTCCATGTATATCCAGAAGTGTTAATTGTTCTTTTCTATAAATCGGGTCTTGGTTTGGGCTCCCCTGGGTCAAACCATATAGGCTTCCTTATTGGCATGTACAGACAAACTTCTGGTTGAAGTTACTGTAAAGTCATTTGCTGTAGTTAAAAAAAAAAAATCACACATTAAAAAACCAGACTGGATATATTGTCCACGTGGGACCCACAATCCAGACAGACGCACACATTGTTTGAGGCCTCGGAATGAGAAGGTATTGGAAATACTCGAAGGAGGTAGAATAATTATAGTGCGTTGTGCACTGTAATAAGGGTATATGTTGGCACTTGTTGGGCGTTACGGAGAAGGGAAGAGACACACACGTTTGTGCTTTGATACATAATAGCAATAAAAGTTTACCAAAACAAGATGGAACAATAATCTCATTCAGGTAAAAAAAAAAACATTGTAAAATTACAGAAAGTATTGATCACCGCCATTGGGTTTACTCTGGAGGTCAGAAGATCATAGAGAGAGAAAGAGAAGGTAAATAAGAGACATGACCGCAGTGACAGTCACCTCGAAGTGACCCTGCAGGAAATCCCAGGCCAGCATTTTAAAAAGGATCTCATTTAAAGTGAACCTGTCAGGATAGACAAATGGCAGCTGCCATTGAGGTGCAGGCTACAGGGCTGCCACAGTAATTCCGATGCTGGAGCAAGCGTACAGCCAGAGATTACATAGTTACATAGCAAGTCAGATTGGAAAAAAGACACAAGTCCATCGAGTTATGTCCAAACTCCGGCCCGTGTTCTAGTCAGAGGCTAACCAGACAAAATGATGGTGCACCAACATGTATCTTTTAAAACAACTCAGCAAAAGGCAGTTTGTTTTTCTAAAACAATACAAACTAATGATTTCAGGACAGCGGTGGAGCGCCAGAGCCAGGTCCCTGCTGCAACCTCTGCAACCCTGGGAGTCCTCGTCAAATGCCAAGTATCGGCACTGGTATCTGAACTGGTATCTGGACAACCCTACTTCCGGAGATGTGTTTCAAGAGCGGACGGGGGCCTTGTAGCAGATCCATGTGGTTGAGGATCATGGGGAAGGTAAATAGTAACTTCCAGTGGCACTTGTCCAAGCAACATACAGGTTCACTTTAAAACTAGATCTTCAAATTCTGATATAAGCCCAGGTACACAAATCCAAAAGGAAAAGACCGGCTGCACGCCGAAGGAAAGTCAAACGCTGGTTACGTTCATCATTTGGACATCATAAACAGAGGACCTCCTCCTCTGATGTGCTTCAACCACAAGGCTGGGCGTCATTGTAGAGGTTCCCATAAACTGAGCCGCGATTGTTCCTTACTAACTTATCAACATAACATATTTGGAATATTTCCTACGGATGAAACTTTCCGAACATACATCCATCGGTAAGATGTCTCAATCTTTTTAATAACTCAAGTCAAGAGCCAAAAACTGGTCATAAATGACAACCTAAACAGGTCTTCAAGTTAAGAAAATATTGCATTTTTATTTACAACAGTATAACCTTTCATTAAAACCTCAGTTGTGGATAATTATATGGCCTCCCACTTCAAATTAATTCACAGAACCGCAAGAACTTGTCCAAATATTTTGTGCGTGTCCCGCCCTGATGTGTTTTCGTATCACGAGTTCACACAGGAGATGCGGTCTGCAGATGCTCCATCACAGAGGAACACAATGTGATGCTTTCTGATCTACAGATAATGTCATTCTGCGCGTTACATAAGAATTTTAATCATAACAATGTTCTCGATCTTCTAAGAATTGTTCCTTTATTCGGATGCAGGCCCCACCAGAGTACCCACCCAATACCCACACGCAAAGCTTCATTCCACGAGGCTGGTACACCTGGGATGATTTCACACTACGGGAACCATTTGTGCACTCCGCATGTTATTGTGCATGGGAAGGCATCAGTTTAGGGTGGCTGTCAAAGCAAGACTCTACAAGCGCATAAACGTTTGGAGAAGACTCAATACAGAGGTGCAAAGGGAACGTGAGGTCAGGAGCTGCAATGATATTTTGTGTGCAGCATAAGCTATATTTTTGATACAAAATCAACCTTCCAAGTAAAGGTCAGACCCCAAATGGAAGCCAAGTCCAGCATGTAGAAGATCCAAAGACAGGGTCTAGTTTTGGTCTTATCTTGCAATCCCCTGCATCTTCCCCTTGACCACATATTGTTGTGCATTACAGATTTACTATGGGACCATTGGATGTTAGAAAGCTATATTATCCCATATAGTCTGTTCACCGAGGGCAATCAAGACAGTCCAGGTAAAGTGCCAAGCCCCTTTTTATCCGATTAATCGAACCTAATAATCGGCTAACTAATCGATTTTGATAATAATCGTTAGCTGCAGCTCTATTTTTCACATTTATTGACTACACAAGTCATCATAAAATGCCACCATATTCCATATTGTCCCACCTAATTCCACCCTCCCGCATCTACTGCATTGATCATTGCAGGACATCGCTTACTCGTGGTCGGTTATTCTTACATAACACAAGTAACATACAGTATATCATTATTATATCCAGTGGTATGCTAACTTCCCAACGCATTTCACAGATTATTATGGGACCTATGTGGTCAATAAGGATTCCACTATGCAATGGGGAGGTGAGAGAACCACTCCCCTTCCCACCAACAAGCTTGGCGGGACCACTGGGAGAGGGGTACCTTGAGACACAGGGGGGCTTCCTACTACTGTCCACCAATATTGCACCAAGACCAACGCTTTGTGTAGGCCTCCATTCGAATACACCTTTACTAGGCAATTGAATTAATTTTCTTTATGTTTAAATGGATATTGGAAAAAGGTATCTCTTCCCTGACCAGTGCCAACATTAACCGCCACTACTGCGCTCACCAACTCGCCTCTGCCAAAACTAGATTAGATTTGCCTTCTTATTTAGCTTTAGTTACTAATCTGAGGTTAATGGAAGAAATGAAGGTGAATGTCAGACAGGCTATGGGCTAAGCAGAAGGATCATGGGGATAAGGCAACTATTTCCCCCAAATTCCTCTTAATGGGAGTCACTCCCTCGCTGACCTGGAACATATGTGAATCTAGCTAGCCTGTGAGAAGCGTCAGAGCGACAATACAGGAATACGTGAGTGGTCCCTTATGGATACAACAGGGCCGCCAATCTGATATGGACCTTCCTACCCAGTCTGCTACTGAACACTATTAGGCACACCCAGGGGTTGGGAAACTGTCAGGTCAGGTTGATAGGGCACCAACTGTCAGACTTCACGTGACCTCTGAACTTTGACACTCATGGGTTGAGTTGGGACAGAGGACGATAGGGCACCAACTGTCAGACTTTAGGTGACCTCTGAACTTTGACTCTCTAATGCAGGGGTGCCCACAATTTTTCGTCTGGAGATCTACTTTTCAAATGACGAGCTCAATGAGATCTACCAACGAAAAAACACCTGCATTCAGGGGCAGGAGGGGGCATGGCAGTGCATTGAAGTCAACCGGCCCTCTCTTCTCTCTCTCCTCGCGCTCTCTCCTCTCTTTCTCCCCTGTTTCTATCTGCTGTCTCTTCTCTCACTTTCTCTGCTGTCTCTCTCCTGTCCGTCTTTGCTACCTCCACTGCAGCAGCTTCCAAAGTCTCCTCTCTCCTTCCTGTCTGCGGTGTCTGACACATTCAGCCGCACGAGCACCGCGGGAGGACAGGACACAGGTCAGTGAGCCGATCGCGATCTACCAGTGTTCGCTTTGCGATCTACTGGTAGATCGCGATCTACCTAATGGGCACCCCTGCTCTAATGGGTTCATTTGGGACAGAAGACCATAAGCAGATCTTCACCACTCCCTCCTGATTCTTCACGGAATAAAAATGTGAACATCTAACCAAAGTCAACCATTAAAGCATCTCTTGAGTACAAGACTATGCAGGCATAAACAGAACTCCAGATCTTATGCACTGAACCCCAGATAACCCACCTTAAGTGTGGAGCAGATTTTTAATTGAATATTTAATGGATTTGGGTAACATGTCTTGCCCTTTCAAGATATACCTTAAACTCCTATGTCATCTTCCGGTTTCTGGCAGAAGTAAAGAGACTGGTTAGGACAAATGGTGGCCACAGATAGGCAAATATATGCCAGAGAAAGATGGGCAGGAAGATGTCCCATTGATCCATGAACTACTCATAGCAGCACAAGGACTACCTCAACACTCGCCTGATGGTGACCAAATCTCCCCCAATCATCAAGTACTTCTGAGCACTGAAGATGCCAGCCATCAGCTACTAGGCCTACAACTAATCGCAAGCATCCTTTTGAAGTCACTAGGCCATCTCAGGCCGCCCACAAGTCTCATCATCATAAAAAAAAATGATAATCATGCATCACTTCCCCCCTCCCCTTTTAGATTGTAAGCCCTCAGGGGCAGGGCCCTCCTTACCATCTTGTCTTGATTTGTATTGTGAATGTCTTCCTTATATTGTAAAGCGCTGCGAAAACTGTTGACGCCATATAAATCCTGTATAATAATAATAAATTTGTGCTTGTAATGACCAACAGTCTGAAACTGATAAGAATGATTTCCATTTCTCTCGAGGAAACACGACAGGGCTTTACTAATGCAGAAGACGATAGGCAGATCCCCACCACTCCCTTTCTTAGTGACAGATAATTGGCAGCTGATGAGAGATGCATTACCCATTCCAAGTCGGTGCTGATGACATGTCAATTCCATGCTACTATACAGCACTCATCCGCCATAGATTGGGAGTTACAATGAAACTCCACTTTTTATGAAGAGCAAGAACGATCCTCTGCAGGCCATTTAAACATTCTTAGGATTGTTAGGATACTTCGTTGTGGATTCTGATCGGCTTTTGTTTCTCAGACATTGACATGGGCCACTGGAGAACCCTGTGGAATGGAGGGATCTGTCTGCTCTATAGAAGATAAGGTTATTATTAATATTGCAGTATAGTCACTGTATTGGCTTTGGGTCTGTTGTAGTCCCAAATGGTAACTATTGAGGATTTGGATATAAGGGGTCCGCTTGCTACAATCGTATGATCAACTCCAATGCTGGAAAAACTGGATGGCCAAGTGATCTTCCAAAATGGAACAACAGCAAAAAGTTTCCCAGCACACTTACCAGCCAGAATGCAAAAAAAAAAAAAAAACACCTGTCTAACCACCAAGGTTAAAAAACACAGGTCTTAGTTGCACATCTTCTGCAGAATATGTGAAAGCCGCACAGCCTCGTCAAGGCCCCTCTGTGTAGTGCGATGCGGTCCTAACTCTAACCTATGAGTCTCCATCTTGGAGCACATGCAGCAAAAGATAAAATTGGCTGCAGGTTCACCAGGAGGCAGCCCAACCCCCCTCAAGGCCCATGGACACACAAGGGTCCCCACACATCATAACAGCAGCTGAAACCCCCAGTGTGTCACTGCACCAAATCAGTCAAGCAAAACAAATGGCAAACGCACTCATCAACTCATAACCCGCTTTCAAGCAAGGTGCAGCTCGCGGTATACTGAGCCTAGGGTGACGGGAGGACGCTAGTTTGTGTCCTCCCGTTACCCTAAGGAGAACTATGGGGAAAAGCACTGACCCGATAGTTCTCCTTTAATATGACACAAGGGCTGGTGTGGCAATAATTTAAGTTGCATCAACTGTTTGAAAATAAAGTGGAGCTTTCCTTTTACTGTGGGAAGTGGATGTCAGGAGACGACGATCTCATGTAATTAATTTGTGTCATGAGTGACATACGGAATTGTAAGTAAAAGTGACAGGACGCTAGTGAGAAACTCGAACAGCCGCACCTTCTGAATTAAACTCGCACATCAATCTTTATTATTGATGGGATTTGTATGCCGTTTGCTGCTTATCTGTAGGTTTTTTACTGTAAAAAAAAAAAAAGACGAACAAGTCCATCATGCTTCCTAGTCTGCTCTTGCACTTTTTTCCATCAATGATTGGCGATTGTACAATTCACTGAACGGCAGCATAATAGACTGAGACAAAACAATGTACACGTGCAGTTCCTCCATAAACTGCATTTTAATCCCTTATTAACATTACAAAATAAGTGTTTGATGCGTCAGACATAGCGAGCGTTCATAAAACATTTTTAAAGGTACGTGTCAGGCCTGTTAAACATTAAAAGTGCATCAATTTTGTTTTTAGTTTTGGTTAGAACCTTTGTCAGGTTTATTTTGGCATCTGTGGCCCCACTGAGGACTTTCACTCTATTGGCCCCAAACTTTTGAGCTAAAACTGAAGCAGGAACATTGGGAAAATCTTCTAACGGGGACACTTGTTCTGATGTCAACTGACATTGATGTCTCTCCAACACACGTTGGAGGGATTTCCTTACTTCCTGTTGTGTCTACATGAAAACCTCTAAAAAGTATTGTTTTTAGTTATACTTCAAATTTTCGGATTAAATGTTGTGGTTCATGGGGTGCATGTGTTTGGGTTTTATGCGTTCTATTGCAGGGCTCAAAATTTAGTGAAGTTCTTGGCCTTAAATGGCGGCTACAATTGGTCAGTGTCATTTACTTAAAAGGAGAACTATGGGGTTAGGGCTTTTCCCCATTGTTCTCCTTAGGGTAACGGGAGGACACAAACTGGCGTCCTCCCATCACCTTAAGCTCAGTATATAGAGAGCTACAGCTCGCGGTATACCGAGACGCCGCAGCTGAAGCGGATCCCGACAATTGTGCAGTGATCCGCCCAGCTGCGTGACTGACAGCTGGCTCTGCCTATCTAGAGGCAGAGCCAGCTGTACCCGCCCCCTCCCCCGTCCGTTCCGCCAGTCAGCGCTGGAGGATCGGAGCGGGGAGAGGGGAATCCAGCCCCTACCCTGTCACGGCAGAGAGCTGTGACGGGATCGAGTGGTGAGCGAACGCCGGTATGTGTTCGCTCACCTCCCGATCTACTGAGCTGACCTGTGACAGTCTCATTGTCACAGGTCGGCTAGAACTATGAGGTGAGTGAAAAGCCTCATAGTTCTCCTTTAATATAGCCACGCGGCCATCAAAGGTCAATGACATTAGAACAAGCATCCCACCTCTTTTTTTTTATGATGAGCTGCAGGCTGGGGAATGCCCACGGCCCGCAGCCGATTTGGCCAGTGGCACCATGGCACTTCCAAGTTTAGAGGCCCTCAGGTTGGGACCGTGTGTGGTCTGAACCCGAGTTCATTGCTAATGAAGAGGACTAGCTAAAATTTGGACTCCATCACCCCCTGGGCCCGGGGACATCAGTACCTTTTACACAGAAAACGTTCTACTGACATGTGACATGAGATCCCACAGAATACAGCACGCCCACGCCTTTCATATTCCCTCCATTGCACAGAAGAACCCCCTGTAGGGTTTTTCCAGCCTATCACGACTGATGGATGACATTTAGCACTCCAGCTGTCCTGACTGAATTTCCCATAACCCCCGGCAGCTGCAAGCCATTGAACACACTTTGTTTGCCACCCATTGTCATTCTCTCTGCAGGCAAGCCAGTCTGCTTCCAGCTCACTTTATCATTGTGATCCATCAGATGGTGTATACAAAACAAAAAGCAACACGCGAAGCCTCTGACCGCCTGACGCAAAACACCCGCAGTGCCCAAAAAGGTGCATAGCCAAGGTCCACCAAAATGACCTCCACCATTTACCCCGCTAGTAATAGTCATTGGGGTCAAATTCAGCCGCAGTGACAAGGACTCCCCTTTCCTTTATTCTAAAATGTAGTCTTCGTTACTGGAAGTAGACCTCCATCTTGAATATGATCTTTCAATAACTTTACTAAAAGGACGAATTGCTCACAGAGACAACATAATGCTCTGCTGTCTTCACCAGCCCTTGAGCTCCAGCCAGGGACATTGCCCAGGTTGGGATAATCCCATCAGTCTGTTGCACGCAGGGGATAGAATTTCCTCAGTCTCCTCTCCACCAGAAATTCACATGGCGAGAGGCTGCAGCTGGGCTGATATAGGGCTGGTGCAGACCTAGGCGATCCGGGACGTGGTCCTGGTACTGCACGATCGTGTGCAGTTGCATGCAGAGGTTGCTGCGCGGCCCCATTGATTCAAACGGGATAACATACGCGTGGCAATCGCAGAATAAGGTATATGTGCCTTTTTTTGCGACACGACGCACCGCGTTTGATTGCATGGGCGAAATCGCGCCGGGAACCTGAGCGATCCATTCGGCCTGACTGGGGTACCAATTAGAAAATAATGGCATCGCCAGCGCGATTGGCGGTGGTGGGCGACTCCGTGACCGCCCGGCATCTTGCATGATTGCTGCGCGGTCACGGGTCGTGCAGGTGTGAACCTGGCCTACTATAGCAAGTCGCATGGTCAGAGGCTGCAGCCAAGCTAATTGGTGTAGCAAGTCACATGGTGAGAGGCTGCAGCCAAGCTTATTGGTATAGCAAGTCACATGGCGAGAGGCTGCAGCCGGGCTTATTGGTATAGCAAGTCACATGGCGAGAGGCTGCAGCCGGGCTTATTGGTATAGCAAATCACGTGGCGAGATGCTGTGGCCAGGCTGATTCGTGTAGCAGGTCACGTGGTGAGATGCTGTGGCCAGGCTGATTCGTGTAGCAGGTCACATGGTGAGATGCTGTGGCCAGGCTGATTCGTGTAGAAGGTCACATGGTGAGATGCTTTGGCCAGGCTGATTCGTGTAGCAGGTCACATGGTGAGATGCTGTGGCCAGGCTGATTCGTGTAGAAGGTCACATGGTGAGATGCTGTGGCCAGGCTGATTCGTGTAGAAGGTCACATGGTGAAATGCTGTGGCCAGGCTGATTCGTGTAGAACAGGTCACATGGTGAGAGGCTGGGGTTTTGAAAGAAAAAAAGGTCTCTCCCGCCAATCGGCAATAGTGACCAGTCATATTCAAGCATTTCATATTCAAGTGTTTTCACATGGTGAGATGCTGTGGCTGGGCTGATTCGTGTAGCAGGTCACATGGTGAGATGCTGTGGCCAGGCTGATTCGTGTAGCAGGTCACATGGTGAGATGCTGTGGCTAGGCTGATTCGTGTAGCAGGTGAGATGGTGAGATGGTGAGATGCTGTGGCCAGGCTGATTCGTGTAGCAGGTCACATGGTGAGATGCTGTGGCCAGGCTGATTCGTGTAGCAGGTCACATGGTGAGAGGCTGGGGTTTTGAAAGAAAAAAAGGTCTCTTCCGCCAATCGGCAATAGTGACCAGTCATATTCAAGCATTTCATATTCACGTGTTTTCACATCCCTTAACTTTGCTACATCAGCCAACTTTTTCCTTCTTCTGAATCCCATTGTTGCAAAAGCCAGCCTAACCTGATGGTTATCAGTCATTTACAGTGCAGGTCACAGTAACTTCAGAAGGGAAGCAGTCCATGCAGCAGACAAGGGCTCCGGGGCCGATATAACATTTTCAGGCATTGGGATCAGATTTTTGTGGACTAGAAGTAACGCAGTTCATTCTGTGATGTGGAAACTACGAGAAAACACTTCGCCTGCTCGCTCGCAGACTGCCAGCACTGTCCCTAATCTCCGTGGTTTTTTTTGTTTTGTTTTTTCCTGGCAAGATTTAACAGGCCCTTTGGTTACTCGAGTAATTAAAACACGAAGCCCTCCAGCAATACTAGTGAACGTGTCTCTTCCCACTCTGCAGCCGACACCTTCCAAACTACTAACACCCTGCATGAGGTCACCGCCAGCCAACTGGAAGTCAGGAGATTAAAATCCCGATGACTGACAACAAGAACCTCCCTGCTAGTCAGGCGCGATCCCCACCCTGCAGAGCTGACAATCTAATGGGAGAGGCACGTCAAATTCAGAGGTCAAGAGAATGACTTCCTTATAGCAGGAGGGGTGGGCACACCGTATAGAGGAAATCCATGGAGCCAGGTCGCTAAAGCTGGCGCCCAACTTTTGAGGGTTTCTCTAGTTGCTAATGGAACTGGCTCCCCAAAAAAATCCTGCTGGCTCCCTGGGTGGGACAGACTGGCTCCCTGGGTGGGACAGACTGGCTCCCTGGATTGGACAGACTGGCTCCCTGGGTTGGACAGACTGGCTGCCTGGGTT
>NW_017307480.1:331760-333495 GCF_000935625.1 Nanorana parkeri | reverse complement strand
ACTGGCTCCCTGGGTGGGACAGACTGGCTCCCTGGGTGGGACAGACTGGCTCCCTGGGTGGGACAGACTGGCTCCCTGGGTGGGACAGACTGGCTCCCTGGATTGGACAGACTGGCTCCCTGGATTGGACAGACTGGCTCCCTGGATTGGACAGACTGGCTCCCGAGTTTATTTTGTCCACCTCGCTCTAGTCAGTCTTTGTTCATACGTGCTATGAGAGCAGCTTGAAGCCCAACATGTGTGGAGCGTGTGCCCAGGCCTGTCTGGCCTACATGGACAGGACACAGAGCCAGTCTAAGAGTGAGAGACTGTGGAGGGACAGAGGTGGACCGCGTCCAGACCGGTGTCTGAGCCAAGCAAGTCTGTATGCAAGTAGGTACAAAGTCCAGTCAGGTGACTGAAGGAACCAGTAGAGGGGGATCTTACATACTGGTCTCCCTGAGTGCACCCTGAGAAGGCCACATCACCAGTGCCATCCAGGGACACTTCGCCAGATCTCATGCATGCGTTACTTGGATGTTTGGATCAACAAAAGTGGGCAACAAAAGCCCTGAAACGCATGATAAGTGGACCGAGTCCTCAAAAAAGTCTCCATATGAAGCTGAATCTCACAACCTTCATAAACAAACCAGTTCCACCGACACATGGCTGGTACACCACTACCCAGCAGGCCACCCACCAACACAATGAGGGCCAGAGGAGACCACATGGATCAATAAAAGTGGGCAAAGAGGCCCTTTAATGCATTCTACTAAGAAAATGCTCCATATGAAGCTGAATCTCACATCCTTCATATACCAACCAGTTTCACCGACATGTTGCTGGTACACAGCCACCCAGAAGATCCTCCACCAACACAACGAGGGCCAATGGAGGCCACATGGACCAATAAAAGTGGGCAAAAAAAAAAAAGGTGTAAAATGCATTCTGCTGAGAGGACCGAGTCCTCAGAAACAAAATCTCAATTCGAAGCTAAATCTCACAACCTTCATGTACCAACCAGTCCCACAAACACGTTGCTGGGCTCAGCTACCCAGGAGATACTCCTCCAACACAACGAGGGCCACAGGAGGCCACATGGACCAATAAAAGTGGGCAAAGAGGCCCTATAATGCATTCTACGGAGAGGACCGAGTCCTAAGAAAAACTGTTCATATGAAGCTAAACCTTACAACTTTGACATACAAACCAGTTCCACAGACACGTTGCTGGTACACAGCCACCCAGAAGATCCTCCTCCAACACAACGAGGGCCACAGGAGGCTACATGGACCAATAAAAGTGGGATAAGAGGCCCTGTAATGAATTATATGGACAGGACAGAGTTCCTGGAAACAAAATCTCCATTTGAAGCTAAATCTCACAGCCTTCATACACAAACCAGGTCCACCGACACATGGCTGATCTACCTACACACACAGGACTACAGGAGGCCACATGGACCAATAAAAGAGGCCCCGTCATGCATTCTGCTGAGGAGGACCGAGTCCCCTGAAAACACTTCATATGAATCTAAATCTCACAACCTTCCCATACAAACCAGTCCCACCAACGCATGGCTGGTACACGGCCACCCGGAAGATCCTCCACCAACAGAGGAGGCCGCGTGTGTGGGAGACACGATCTGACGTCGGGTGACATTAGAAAACAAAACGTTGTCGCCAAACACCACAAGCATGTGGACACGCCGCCGCGGATGAGTGCGGACACGCCGGTTATGAACGCAAAAAAGGGG
>NW_017307480.1:329809-331417 GCF_000935625.1 Nanorana parkeri | reverse complement strand
GGTCTATATGACCCCTTACGTCTCCCCTGCCCTCCAATACAGCACTGCGCACAGCGCCGCGGCCGGCTTTGTGGTAGCTGAAGCGCTCCAAGTACAGCGCCCACTGATCATAGAGCAGACATTCCCAATCTGCTCCCACTAGTCGGGCACTCCGTCATGGACTGAGAGCCCGACAGTGTCAGGAGAGAGGAGGGGACCTGGCGGCATACCTCCCCTCCTCTCTCTGCTGGCGTCCATCGCCAAGATGGCCGCCAGCAGGCAATCAATCAGATGGTCGCGCACGCGCGATGATGACACCCCCCAACCTCGGGAGGCCCCTGCCAGCAGCCATGATCTTGGTCTAACCTCTTCAGGACCAAGTCGCATATATACCTACGGCGCTCCAGAAGTGATTAAAAGTAGTATTGCGCAGTCAAGCATTGCTTTACATTTCTGCCCAATCACTGACAGTCGTCATGTTTGTGAACAGCTCCATCTCTCAGCTCGGCTTCCCTGAACTTCCTGTCCTGACAGAGCCGACTCCCAACAGCCATCCATCTAATAGCTGAGAGAAAGAAGAGGGGGGGGGGGGGGGGGGGGGAGGAGCAGGAAGTGGCTTGCCTGTCTGTGCCGGTGTGTTTGTGAAGACCCACACAGCTTACTAGAACACACAAGGGTGGCTCCGTAGGACCCTGCAAGGGACACCAGAAACAAAACCCGCACATGGGCCGAAGAACATACGGAATTTCCCGACACGAGGAGAGAGAGTCGTGAGAGCCGATGCCAGAGCTAGAGACAGGCAGGGCACTAAGCAGATCCTGGCATGGTAAGAATGGCGAGAATGGAGGAGGCCCTGAATATGAACATCTGCAAGGGTTCTCCTTTAACCCCTGCAGGGCGGGGGTAACCCCATTGCAAGAGTTCCTTAACACGGAGTTCCTCTTTAAGAGAGCATGCGTCGGAGGGAGTTGTCCTGCGCCCGCCCACTCCGATAACAGTTACAGCGTGCCAGCGTAGGTTGGAATTCTTCTTCTTGCACATGTAAATGACGGTCGGGAGACATGGGACCCCCATAAACTGTTGTTTGTTTTCTATCATTCATTGTATGCGGTCGGTTTACATGCGCCCAACGCTCAGCGGGGGAGGGGGGGAGGGGGTTCATTCGTCATGCACAGAGATACGAGAGGTATTGTCTGTATACGCGCTCGGCCAGCTCCCGCTGCACTCGGCACACACTTTGGTCGGTATTCAAAGTCCAATGCAAATTCCTGGATGTTTGTTCACTTTCCGTAGTACACTGAGGGGAGGGACGCCCATAGTGCGAGCGTACACAGCTCGCCTGCGTCCTTGTCGCCTGCGTCCCATCGCTGCGCAGGTTCTTCCCGGGGGCCCCCAGTATGTAGGTCACATTACACTGGAGCCTCAGGGATACAAGATACACTTGTAGCGGAGGCGCTGGGCCTTGGGACGGGAACGTTTGACACTTTGTATCATTTTTTATTGTGGACAATGGGCCGTTTGTCGGAGGAATTCCGAGGCTGCTTATTGGCCGAATTTCATCTGCTGATTACAGGTTATTATTATAATAAAGAGAAACCTGTAGTGGCTTCAAAAAGCTCCAAAACAAAA
>NW_017307480.1:324114-329769 GCF_000935625.1 Nanorana parkeri | reverse complement strand
CTCAGGGATACACTGCTCCACCCTATACATCGTCCCTGTTCTGACTTCGCACCATGGACAGTATAAATCTTCCTTCTCAGGGCTCCAATCATAGAGGAAAGCAAATACCGACACAGGTGTCCCCCTAGCAATGAGTTATTGAAAGGTCATACCATTCGAAAACTAGGAATAGCTCACACGTTTCAGCCTAAAAAGGCCTCAGAGCTATGACTAAGGCTGATTTAGGCTGAAACGCGTAGCTATGTTTGGATGAGATGACCTTTCATCGCGAGTAGTAGTGCGATGTGGATGTAATGTGAATGGGCCCTTAAACAAAAGGACCAGTTTGGTGTCCAGCAGACAGTTTGAGGGCTTCATGTGACCAGTAGGAGGAAACAAATGCCCCAGCATCATCAGTCAGTAGGGGTAATTAATGCCCCGGCGGCATCAGTTAGTAGGGGTAATTACTACAAGCCCTATAAGGCATTGCAAGATTCTGGCAGCCATAGGCATGACTCCCAGAGGCAGATGCATGATGGGATTTGTAGGGGGTCGGCAACCTCAGTACTCGAGCTGTTGTGGAACCACAAGTCCCATAAGGCATTGCGAGACTGACAGCCACAGGCATTCCCATCCGCAATGTTTAATTCATGGCGCCAGAACAAAGAGGATTACCGCGCCGTCCCCTCGGAAACAACATGGAGGCCGTCGTGCCAGCTGAGCTTCTTACACACCACCGTGAGCACTGCAGCGTGCAATGGCGTCACAGCCCCTAAGGGAATACCGCACTTTACCGCTTCGGTCACACCGAGCGACGCGAATATGTTTTATGAGGCAGTTTACTTTACAACTTCGCCGCCATAGATGATCATTTAGACGCGCGGATCAATGGCTCGTAAAACGACTCTACGGAAGACGCCATTTCTAATACACAGGAGTGCTGGGTGACCCCGCCCCCCCCTGCCTCCCCCTATACTATTACTGTAATTACCCTAATTAATGAGTGTAATTACACACAGAAGCTTCCAGAACAACGCTTCCACCACCCAAGTACAAACAAATGCGCACATCCCCGTTTAGACAGCAGATACAACAAATGAACCAGTATGGGGACTCCAGCTGAGTGTGAAACTACAAATGCCATCATGCATCGGCCTCTGGAACTCATGCCTGGGGCTGTTGGGAGTCTTGCAATGCCTCATGGGACTTGTAGTTCCAAAACTGCTCGAGTGCCGGTGTTCTATCGAAAGCTCCAACTCGTCGAAAGCTCCAACTACCTCACGGCCGAGTACTTGTAAGGTGGAGATTTCGACCAGACGGCGTTAGACGGCAAAACACAAAGAGTGACGGAGCCTCTGTACAGCTGCACTTTAACAATATTCGGCAGATGGCAAACTCGACGAGTATCCTGAAAACTAGTCTTGCAATGCCTCATGGGACTTGTAGTTCCACAACAGCTGGAGGCCCCAGGTTGCCGGCCACGGATATAAGCTCTGGGAATTCTGCCATGCGTGGAATTAAGATGTTGGTGCTGTAGCATAGCAATGCTGACCACTGTACTGGCATGTGCAGGAGACCCCATTTTTTCCTGCCGCAGACTAGTATGGCTTACAGGTCTGGCCCCTCCCCCAGCTGTATACTGATGAACTCATCTCTCTGTCTCTCTACTCTCTCCTATCAACATGCTTTTTCCAATTGCAGCAACAGTGATACAATGGCCGCCCACCGTTACAGGCCAGTGATGTAGCGTATCGAAGTCAGAGGATCAGCATGGCAGCCAGGCAAGTATGGGTAGGACACAACTTCCTCTCCAGTACAGGAGGGAAGGCAGAAAGAAATAGACGGTGGATGGCAGATTCCTTCACTGCCCTTTGTCACAATATCAGCGTGCCAGACACATATCTAGATGCAATATGAGACAGCAATTCCTGCCGCATGCTGACTCGGATCGGCTGCAGACACATTGCCGGGTCCTCCAACCTGGACTCGGATCCGCTGCAGACACATTGCCGGGTCCTCCAACCTGGACTCGGATCTGCTTTAATGGCGAATTCCACTTTTTGCCAACATTTTTGAAATGCCGCCATATTGGAAACATTTTAAAAATGCGCATTTGTGGCATCGCAGCCTGCAAAGCAACTTCAACCGCAGTGAATGGATCTGGGGGGTGCAATGCCCAGGCTCTTCCTTCAGCCCCCCCGATCTATACCGAGGTATGACCCTCCATTGTAGGGAAAACACGTTCCTGGACATTTCGGGTGGTATTTATGTACGGTGTGGGAGTTACACGGACACAAGGCCCCCCCTCCCCCGTGTGTTCCTTCACCCTCATTCCACGTCCTCAGTGGATGGAGAGAAGTGTTCCCGGAGCACACGAGTCCCAGAGAATGACACTTGGTAGTTAATGACTCGCAGACTTGGAGCCATGTGAAGGAAGTCAGCCGAGGGGACCACTGTGAGCCCTGTGGACCAATAACAGTCGTTGCGGTTGCCAGCTCATTTCCATGTTCAGGACTTCGGCAGGTACAAAAGTCGCTTACTATAGTTCCACATTTTTACAGCACGGTTGTATAAGTTTTTATGACACTTTTGGCGCGATCCGAAGTTCTCCAGAGAAGATCTCCAGATGAATAAATGATCCACTTCAGAGGGAAAGTCACCATTGTGATAACACTAGCCTCTCGGAGCACCACGGGTCTTCACCTTCTATACCCACCAATTCTATTGTCAGTCTAGTCTGAGGGTGTCCGAGGAGTTCCCGATTCTCATGAATGGGGAATTGTCCAGCACACACCCTCTATAGACAAGGGGCCCTTACAGTCAGGGAAGGCGGGGGGGGGGGGCTTCCATTGTTCACTTCTTAAAAAAGGTATTAAAATGTAAAATCCGGACTTGAGAAGCACAGAGAAGGAACAAAGGTTACTATCTGTGCCGAGTCCAGTTCAACAACTTCATGGCAGCCACCAATCATATTCAACATTGCTTTGACCTGGCCGGCTGGACTGCATTTTTCTGCATCTGTATCGCTTGGAGAAGGTGATTTGTCACGGGATGACACGTGGCGCCATTTTCATCAAAAGCACCTAAAAAGGTCAACAGAGCAAAAACATGGACAACTTTTCTTCACCAATGCATCCAACCGACGTCAACAGTTGGGGTGCCATTCATTTAGAATCAGTGGACCTTGGACAGCTGGGGTGATATTCATTTAGAATCAGTGGACCTTGGAAGCTGGGGTGCCATTCATTTAGAATCAGTGGACCTTGGACAGCTGGGGTGCCATTCATTTAGAATCAGGGGACCTTGGACAGCTGGGGTGCCATTCATTTAGAATCAGTGGACCTTGGACAGCTGGGGTGCCATTCATTTAGATTCAGGGGACCTTGGACAGTTGGGGTGCCATTCATTTAGAATCAGTGGACCTTGGACAGCTGGGGTGCCATTCATTTAGAATCAGTGGATCTTGGACAGTTGGGGTGCCATTCATGGACCGGCACCACCAACACACACATATAGTAGCTTCTGACACACCTGCACAACAAGGCACATCCCAGGTCTGTGGTGCATTGGCAATTATTATAGGTCTGCATTGGGGTGGCATTCTAAATGAATGGCACCCCAACTGTCCAAGGTCCACTGATTCTAAATGAATGGCGCTGCCAAAAATGTGCCGGAACGTTTCTTGGTCATTTAAGGTGGGTTTCCTCAACACAGCACACCTCAACAGAAGAAAACATCCGTGTTACGGGGCGCATAAGCATGAAGAGACCCTAAAGGAAACGCATTGTGTGAGATGCGGACTGACGTTACCGATCTCCTTCTGAAAATGCTAGTTGTCTGGCTTTCTATAGCTTCAAACCACCGACCTGGAAGAAGCACGGAAGAAATGAAAGTCAGATTGAAGTTAGAACTTCTGCTCTGCATAGGCATTGAAGCCCGAGGGTAGGCAACCAAGCCAGCCAGGCTACTAGCAGTTCATTAACTGGAGTCGCTTGTTTTCTGGAATTAGTCTTCAAGAGACAGCACTGGCTGTGGAAGGGAACCTCCGGGGAGCGGTTGAAATGATGAAGCACCACAGGCTCAGTGCCAGATGACATTTCAGTCCATCAGACCCCATACATACATGAGCGCCGGGTACTCTAAGAATCCAGACGTGTTAAAAGCAAAGCATTTACAAGGTGGGAACTCCCCCAACAAAGCGTCCACCTTGATATGGTTCTAGTCCACTCTACTTCACATAATCCCTCTCACTGACACAGCGATGGCCAAACTGCAGCCCTCCAGCTGTGGTCGAACTACGAATCCCATGAGGCTTTGCAAGATTCTCACAGACATGACTCCCGGAGAGAGATGCATCATGGGATTTGTAGTTTCACGCACAGCTGGAGGGCCGGAGTTTGGCCATCCCCGCACTAACCCAATGCACTGTGGAATTTGTGCACACGCTCCGACCTCCTCCCATGCGCCGTGCCACAAGGTATGTAGACGTTCAAAATTCAAATGTCACCGTGCATTCCTTCAGTAACTTTCAAGTGTGTGCACGTTCAGTGACAACGATCGGTTATAAAACATTGACGAAGCAAACAGAGGAGGAAGGGAAGAGTCATCACGTGGTTTACTGGCCATAGGGAGCAAATAGTAGCCAGACCCGTCTCTGTTGGGAACAGAGGCCGGAAATAGCATAGGGATACATTGGGATGCATTTTGGGTCCGGAAACAATCTGGTCTGGAGGTAATCTGGATGTGGTGTGAATGGGCTCTCGGGCCAGGAGGGTCCCCTTGCTCGGGCCAGGAGGGTCCCCTTGCTCCGGCCAGGAGGGTCCCCTTGCTCCGGCCAGGAGGGTCCCCTTGCTCCGGCCAGGAGGGTCCCATTGCTCCGGCCAGGAGGGTCCCATTGCTCCGGCCAGGAGGGTCCCATTGCTCCGGCCAGGAGGGTCCCATTGCTCCGGCCAGGACGGTCCCTTGCTCCGGCCAGGACGGTCCCTTGCTCCGGCCAGGACGGTCCCTTGCTCCGGCCAGGACGGTCCCTTGCTCCGGCCAGGACGGTCCCTTGCTCCGGCCAGGACGGTCCCTTGCTCCGGCCAGGACGGTCCCTTGCTCCGGCCAGGACGGTCCCTTGCTCCGGCCAGGACGGTCCCTTGCTCGGGCCAGGACGGTCCGTGTTCAGGCACTTCCTATTATAGGGTGAAAACAATAGGCTCAGTGTTCGTGGATTCATTCCTGAGACGTACGCAAGGAAACAATAGGGAGGAATACCCAGGAAGAGCCTGATATGTACACGTCACACGCATGATAAAAATAAAAAAACAACATACGTGGTGCCGTGACCGACACAGGACGTCAGCAGGTGTAATGCACTGACAGCTCCGAGAAATGAGGGTCAGGGGCGAGACGCCACAGCTGTGGCAGGTGACATAAGTCACACCTGCAGCGGCCTGCAGGCCAGGTTCACCATGAGTCAGTATGCTCACCCAGAGGGAGCGGCCTGCAGGCCCCCGGGCAGGCGTACTCCCTGTATACTCTATATACAGCGCGTTATGACACACACAATAGTCCCCGGGAACATCACATACATATTTCATGTGTTCACGGAGGACGCAATGTAACACAACGCTTTCCGTCACACGACCAATTAACCCTCCGCTGCCAGCGCACACCTCCCCGTGGGTTCCTCCA
>NW_017307480.1:317833-324096 GCF_000935625.1 Nanorana parkeri | reverse complement strand
GTCATCATCATGGGGACGGGGGCTTTACAATGCTAACAAGCCTATTGCCATGTAAAAAGGGCTTTTACTATGAAGAACGCTGGGCGGAATCACAGAGGACGCAGGGCAAGGGATGCAAAATCCGACCCTTTGTTATTATTCATATACTATGCAACATATAAAAGGAAGCTTCCCCTTTAATATGTATACAGGTATCACACATACGTAGAGACGTCCATACAGGCACACATACGTAGAGACGTCCATACAGGCACACATACGTAGAGACGTCCATACAGGCACACATACGTAGAGACGTCCGTACAGGCACACATACGTAGAAACATCTGTAGAAAATGGTGTGCCGCCAACAGAGCACGAAGGGTTAACTCATCTAATATTAATGAGCCCACATTAACTTAGTCACTGGTGATCTCCGTGAAGCAGAATGTGTAACGCGTGGATTCCTCCAGCCTGTCCTCCACTTTAACCATGTGATCACAGGGCGCGTCTGGACACGGCACGCAGGGGTTAAGAATTTTTAAAGCTTCTCTTTATAGGGTCAAATACCAACGGGGATCGGGCCGGGGATTGGGCCAGGCGGGCTAGGATATCGGCTACAACAGGATTAGAGGGGGAAGAGCTGACAAGAATATATTTAAATAGCCGTCAAGATAAGAAAGATCCGGAAAGCAGGAAAAGCGAGGATTCTTCTGGTGTATGGAATGAGGAATCTTATCATATATAGCAAAGATCCCAACATACAGAGTGTGATGAGTCAGAGGTCCCGAAGTAGGGATCATATAATGGAACCCAAACATTTCAGATGACGTGTTCATATCATAAAGAGAAATAACCTCCCGGCCCCATAAATGCCCCCAGATCCTAGAAATTCACATGAACTACTTATATCACAATATAAAGAATAATAACCTCCCGGCCCAATAAATGCCCCCGGCCCACGGTTTCATAGGTCCCAAAGTTTCCACTGAATTGCTTAAATCATAAGGGGGGGGGGGACCCCCGCCAGAAAACTCATGGCCAATTAAAAGTCTCCAGACTCCAAGATTTCAAATAAAGGGTTTATAGCTTCCCATTAAAAGCCCCAACTCATAGACCGGGCAATGGTGGTACAGGGTGCCTACTGGTATAGATCATAGACCGGGCACTGCTAGCGTAGGGTGCCTACGCGTATAGATCATAGACCGGGCACTGCTGGCATAGGGTGCCTACTGGTATAGATCATAGACCGGGCACTGCTGGCAATAGGGTGCCTACTGGTATAGATCATAGACCAGGCACTGCTGGTAAACATACCATCCCATTACAAGCCATATCCTACTGGTATAGATCATAGACCGGGCACTGCTGGCGTAGGGTGCCTACTGGTATAGATCATAGACCGGGCAATGGTGGTACAGGGTGCCTACTGGTATAGATCATAGACCGGGCACTGCTGGCATAGGGTGCCTACTGGTATAGATCATAGACCGGGCACTGCTGGCAATAGGGTGCCTACTGGTATAGATCATAGACCAGGCACTGCTGGTAAACATACCATCCCATTACAAGCCATAGATCATACACTGGGCAGCACTGGTACGGATCATACACTGGGCAGCACTGGTACGGATCATACACTGGGCAGCACTGGTACGGATCATACACTGGGCAGCACTGGTACGGATCATTCTATTACAGCAAACACCTGACCTAAAATAAAGAGGGAAAATAACATCCCATTACAAGCCACAGTTCCCAGACTGGTCACCTACTGGTGTGGATCATTCTAACATGACAACGCCTGACCTACAATGAAGAGGAAACATAAGATCCCATTAAAGGCTATAGATCATAGACTGGGCACCACTGGTATAGGGCACTGGTACCACTGGTATTATGACAACACCGGATCTAAAATGAAGACGAAACAGAACATCCCTTTAAAGGCCACAGATCACAGACTGGTCACATACTGGTATAGGGCGCATACTGGTATGGGGCGCATACTGGTATGGGGCGCATACTGGTATGGGGCGCATACTGGTATGGGGCGCATACTGGTATAGGGCGCATACTGGTATAGGGCGCATACTGGTATAGGGCGCATACTGGTATAGGGCGCATACTGGTATAGGGCGCATACTGGTATAGGGCGCATACTGGTATGGGGTATACAACTATGACAACACCTGATCTAAAATGAAAAGGAAACATAAGATCTCATTATAAACCATAGATCACAGACTGGGCACAGACTGGGCATAGGGTACGTACTGGTATAGGCCATTCAACTATGACATCACCCGATCTTAAATAAAGAGAAAAGATATCACCCCATGAGGCCATAGACCATACACTGGGCACCTCCCGGTATAGACCACACACTGGGCACCTCCCGGTATAGACCACACACTGGGCACCACCCGGTATAGACCATTCTATTATGACAACACCTGACCTTAAATAAACAGGAAGCATAAGATCCCAGTAAAGGTCACTGATCACAGGCTGGGCACCTCCTGGCATAGGGCACATGCTAGTACAGATCACAGACTGGGCACCTCCTGGCATAGGGCACATGCTAGTACAGATCACAGACTGGGCACCTCCTGGCATAGGGCACATGCTAGTACAGATCACAGACTGGGCACCTCCTGGCATAGGGCACATTTACAAGGATTAGGGGGGTCCATGTTCCTCTTACCTCTGCCATAGCTTTTGTAGATGAGCCAGCTGAGAGAGGCAGAGATCCTGGCCTGCTGGGCATCGTACACATCCAAAGGTGCTGTCCTTCAGCACCACATGGAGGGGGGACCCGGGGGGGCGTCTGGCGGTCTCCTCCGTTCCTCGCAGCTGTCTCAGGTGCACTGACTGTCTCTCTCCTCCCCTCCCCCTCCTTCTCCGTCTCTCTGTGACGTCACCCTGGGGCGGAGTCTCTCCTTCTTCCTAACAGGTAATTGGGAATGGACAATGGAGGGAAGCGGCCCCGGTGAATGATGACAATGACGTGTGATGTCACCGGGCGATTTATTGTATCCCTCCATTCTATACATTGTAACATGTGACCCGATCATTGCTGGGTCATGGGCTGCTAGAGGTGACCGTACAAAGGTAATGGAAGGACAATATGACACCGACCCGGAACAATGTGATCACCTGATGACTTCACTGGGGGGTCTCCATCTTCTGAACACACCAGGGGGTCTCCATCTTCTGAACACACCAGGGGGTCTCCATCTTCTGAACACACCAGGGGTTCCCCATCTTTTGACCTCACCAGGGGGTCCCCCTCTTTTGAACACACCAGGGGGTCCCCATCTTCCGAACACACCAGGGGGTCTCCATCTTCCGAACACACCAGGGGGTCCCCATCTTCTGAACACACCAGGGGGTCCCCATCTTCTGAACACACCAGGGAGTCCCCATCTTCTGAGCACACCAGGGGGTCCCCATCTTCTGATCAGGACCGTGACTTCACTAGGGGGTCCCCATCTTCTGAGCACACCAGAGGGTCCCCATCTTCTGATCAGGACCAGGGGGTCTCCATCTTCTGATCTTTCCAGGGGGGTCCCCATCTTCTGACCTCACCAGGGGGTCCCATCTTCTGATCAGGACTGTGACCTCACCAGGGAGTCCCCATCTTCTGATCTCCCCAGGGGGTCCCCACCTTCTGAGCACACCAGGGGGTCCCCATCTTCTGAGCACACCAGGGGGTCCCCATCTTCTGAGCACACCTAGGGGTCCCCATCTTCTGATCAGGACCAGGGGGTCCCTATCTTCTGATCTTTCCAGGGGGGTCCCCATCTTCTGACCTCACCAGGGGGTCCCATCTTCTGATCAGGACCGTGACTTCACTAGGGGGTCCCCATCTTCTAATCAGGACCGTGACCTCAGCAGGGGGGGTACCATCTCATTTGTTTTGGCACTCGTTCACGCAACGCAAAGGTGTGAATGGGGACTTATGGTCACCTGGTGATCCTGCCAATAACGCACTTCCTGTCCCTACATGTCTACACTTATATACAATATATTGCCAAACTAAATGGTCCAACATTCCCATAGACACACTCCTAAACCTTGTGGATGCCTTCCCAGAAGAGGCGGAGCTGTTATAGCGGCAAAGGGCGGAGCCAACCCAATATTGAACCCTACGGACTAAGACTGGGATGCCATTACCGTTCATGTGCGTGTAAAGGCGTCCCAATACTTTTGGTAATATAGTGTATGTCTGCGGTTGTCATACACGCTGGACTTCAAACATGTCTGCCTCTGTTCAACTGCAATACGTGTGAGACTGATGGGACTAGTAGTTTACACAACAAAGATTCCATTCCTTGTAAAGTGTATCTAAATGTCCTATATATCGCAGCTCACCAATCCATAGATGTGGCGGCTGCATTCGTTTTCTTTTATCAGGCTTGTGTTCCTTTATTGTCGCCTGTTGATCCCGCCAGTAACACACTTCCTGTCCCTACATGTCAAGTGCATGTAATGGGGGTGAAGAAAGATAGACCAGCACGTATGACAACCATGGATACAGTGTTCTACACGCTGGAGTTCAGACATCCGTGTGGCATGCATGTCCGTGCATAGCCCGGATCCCGGGAGGGAAGGCTCTGCGTGTAATTGTGTGCAGCCACCTGAACATTCCTAGGAGGGGACGCTGCACATGCGGTTACATGTGACCCGTACATCCGTGCAGGTCTGGATGCATGTGCACGCACACCCGTGGCGTGAGCCCATAAAGGCCATCGCCGGTTTTGTTTTGGAGGAGGGGGACTTCAAAAATGTCTGCCGGGTTATTATTTCGGTGTCACTTCCCGTCCCTGTAAGATTTGCGCAGGAAGTGAGGGATGTGCACTGCGTGTGAATGAGCCCTAAACCTAAGGGCTCCGGGGTAAGGCGGCCGGGGTGTACGCACACCTCAGCCACAGGCAAATCCTTTATTGCTGCCCCAGCACCCCTCACTTCCTGTGCAAATCTTACAGGGACAGGAAGTGACACAGAAATAATAATCTGGAAGACATTTTAAGTCCCCCCCCTCACTCCAAAACAAACACACGCACTTGTTTTATGATGTCTGTGTATCAGTGGGGAGATTTCCCTTCACTTCCTGTCCAGGAGAGGAAGCAGGAAGTTGGAAAATTGAGAATTCCCTCCCAGGAACAGACGTGGGCCTTCCCCGGGCTGTGTACATAAGCTATGAAGCTCACAGGTGTCTATAACAGGGGGCAGGCAATCTTCATCTATGTTATATACCAGGGGTAGGCAACCTCGGCCCTCCAGCTACAGCTGAAACTACAAATCCCATGGTGCCTCTCCCTCTGGGAGTCATGGCTGTTGCTTTCAGAGCCTTGCAATGCCTCATGGGCCTTTGCGTTCCGTGAATGCACGCCATGTTCGCGCACGTTCGCGTGCACTTCTTTTCCGGTATTGTCCATTGATTTCAATGGGTGCTACATGTGCAACAAACGCAGGCAAGAAGCTCCTGCGTCAGATTCTGCTACAGGCGTTCACCTTGGTTTGTGCGCATTTAATGTGCGGGGGGGAAAAAACGAATTTTCCCGGCTGCGTTTGGAGTGCCAATCAAAAAAAACGGCACCGGAAGTGCATTGCGTGTTTTTGTTGCGTTGAATCAACGAGCGTTAATGTGTGCGTGACGCGAAGGCGTGAATGGGGACTGAAGTCTCCGGTCACGCAATGCGTTTGCGTTTTCATGAATTGTTTTGCTGCTCGTGCGTTACGTATCTTTTGTTTCGCCAATAAATGTAAAAATAAAGTTTGGGTTGTCAGGGGGCGGGGTTTGTTGTCATGCGCTAAAACGCCCCCATAATACATGCAATGCATCTTTCATGCGTTCCCATTGAAGTCTATGGGGCACCACGTGACATAGGTGTGAATGGGCCCTGTAGGAAAGATCGGGACTCCCTTTGTTGTGCGTTGTCACCCGACGCCCGGCATTCCTGGCATCGCCGGCCGGTGACCTGGGATTAGTAACGCAGCTCAGGTCACTCCGCAGCAGAGGATTGAATGACTTTAAATAGATTCCCAACAATTCCTTTCATCCGGATGAATCTTTGTTGTGAATAATGAAGAGGTTCACCGGAGAGAAACTGGATGAATACCGGGTGAATCACTGACGAAACAAGGTGAACCTGAAGATCCGGCGGGCCACTGGACGAGGATTTCTCATCTACAACAGACACACGTGACGGCTCCAGCCCCCTCCTCACTCTACAAGGTGACCACATGTGACGGCATTGTGTTCATCTAACGGGGGG
>NW_017307480.1:316896-317389 GCF_000935625.1 Nanorana parkeri | reverse complement strand
CCATGGTGCCTCTGCCTCTGGGAGTCATGCCTGTGGCTGTCAGAGTCTTGCTATGCCTCATGGGACTTGTAGTTCCACAACAGGTGGAGTGGTGAGGTTGCCCACCCCTGGCGTAACATTTTCTGCTGCTGAAGGACGCGGCCATTGACAGGTGGAGGAGTATAAGAGTACCTGTCAGAGAGCAACACAAGTCTGTTCTATGACCTCAGGTGACACTACGGAGTGTGGGAGAGAGAGGGAGCGAGAGAGGGAGCAAGAGAGAGGAGGGCTGGGAGAGAAGAGGGGTGGGAAGAGAGAGGGAGGGAGAGAGAAGGGGGGAGAGAGAGGAGGGCTGGGAAAGAAGAGGAGTGGGAGAGAGAGGATGGAGGGGACAGAGAGAGGGGGAGTGAGAGGATGGAGGGGACAGGGTGAGAGGAGAGAGAGAGAAGAGGGGGGAGAGAAAGAGAGGATGGAGGGGACAGAGAGAGGGGGAGTGAGAGGATGGAGGGGACAG
>NW_017307480.1:307237-316866 GCF_000935625.1 Nanorana parkeri | reverse complement strand
AGAGAGGATGTAGGGGACGGAGAGGGGGGGGAGTGAGAGGATGGAGGGGACAGGGTGAGAGGAGAGGGGGAGAAAAAGAGGATGGAGGGGACGGAGAGCAGATCTATAATTGGCTCCGTCAGCAGTAAAATATTTTTGGGGTCCTCAAGTTCCACCTTCAAGTGAACCCCTATTTCTCTGCAAACATTCAGGGCCCATTCAGACCTTTCTGCAGCATTGGGGTTAGGCGGCCCGTTCACGTTTTACTGGACCTGCGGCATTCATTTCATCACATTGTACCACGATGCATAGGCAAACCCAGCTGTGGTGATACTACAAATCTCATCATGCATCTCTGGGAGTCATGCCTGTGGCAGTGAGTCTTGCAATGCCTCATGGGACTTGCAGGGCCACCACAACAGAGTGGCGAGGCTGCCGACCCTTGGCATAGAGCAGGGGTAGGCATACTTCAGCCCCCAGCTGTTGTGGAACTACAAGTCCCATGAGGCATTGCAAGACTCTGACAGCCAAAGGCCTGACTCCCAGAGGCAGAGGCATGATGGGATTTGCAGTTCAATTAGCTCATCTTAGGATCACAAATAACACATCACACAGCAGGTCAGCCGATCATGAACAATATGAGGACACGCGGGAAGCGGCTCCCCATACTGACCAATCACAATTCTCCTCCATTGTTACCATAATATGGAAACTGAAACTTTCTCCACCGAAACTCTTCTCTCCAGTTACAGTGAATCTTCCATCCAGACTGAGCTCTTCACCCCCTCGCCCTGTACACCCCCCATACACCCCCCATGGTTACATCCCAGAGCCTGTTTATAACACACACACATACACTATATTGCCTGAGCTCCTGAGAGCGACCCGTTCCTTCACAAATGTTTGTAGAAGCGTCTGCACGCCGAGGTGCGTGATTGTATACACATGTGGCCATGGAGGGGATTGGAACACCTGAATCACATGATTTGGAGGGGGGGGTCCCAATACTTTTGGCAATATATTGTATATAAGTGGAGACATGTAGGGACAGGAAGTGTGTTATTGGCAGGATCACCAGGTGACCATAAGTCCCCATTCACACCTTTGCGTTGTGTGAACGAGTGCCAAAACAAATGAGACGGGACCCCCCCTGCTGAGGTCACAGTCCTGGTCAGAAGGGAACCCGGGGACACATTGGGCTTTCTTCAGTTAATATCGTTCCCCCTATTTTGGCTAATATTCGTATTGCAGTAAGATAACGATGATTCTCTCACATGCGGGACGTTTATGGGAAACGTATTCACAGATCGATCTCCAATTCCTTCACTTTCCAAGTTTCAGATGTAAGAAGTAACATTCCGTGAGTGAGATCGCAATGGCGGGGGAGAGCGGGTGAACAATCGGGTATACGGGGCCGTCTACACCATAGTGTTGCGCTCAATGGCGCGGTATCCGTACGTTTAGCGCATGCTCACTAGACATGTGCGATTAGTTTCGTTACGAATCGAAATTCGTCCGAATTTCCTGAAATTCATAAATCCCGAAGCATCCGAAATCCGAATGGCAGTTCCCGAATTTTTATCCGAAATACGAAATTCCGTTAACGGATTCCGGATCCGAATTTCATATTTCGGATTAAAAAAAAAATACCATCGACTCCAATATATTAACAAAGGTGTTTTTGCTTTTTAACTTCATCATAACGAATGTTCGTAACGGAACGAAAATACGTTAACGGAATTTCGTATTTCCTGCCCGTGTATTGTAATGCAACTCTCAGCAGCAGCGGATCCGAATTTCGTATTTCGGATAAAAAAAAAATCTTGTCATGTTGTTCAACCTCATTTCCAGGGGTAATATTAGTTCCCGTTTCAACCAAATTCGGATCCGGAATCCGTTAACGGAATTTCGTATTTCGGATAAAAATTCGGGAACTGCCATTCGGATTTCGGATGCTTCGGGATTTATGAATTTCAGGAAATTCGGACGAATTTCGATTCGTAACGAAACTAATCGCACATGTCTAGTGAGCATGCGCTAAACGTACGGATACCGCGCCATTGAGCGCAACACTATGGTGTAGACGGCCCCGTATACCCGATTGTTCACCCGCTCTCCCCCGCCATTGCGATCTCACTCACGGAATGTTACTTCTTACATCTGAAACTTGGAAAGTGAAGGAATTGGAGATCGATCCCCCAAAAAATACCATCGACTCCAATATATTAACAAAGGTGTTTTTGCTTTTTAACTTCATCATAACGAATGTTCGTAAAGTTACGAAAATGTGGCGAAACGAACGAAAATCCGTATTTCGTACGAATCCGAATTGAGTTTCGGACACGAATTACAAAATACGAAATAACGGATATTCCGAAACGAAACGAATTTTCTGACGGCGCACAAGTCTAATGCTCACACACCTAGCGTGCCGTAGTGAGCGCTGGTGCTTTGCGTTGGCGTTTATCTGTATGGCGCTTGCAGTGCTTTCCATGCAGTGGTGTATCCGGGTCATGGCACATAGGGGTGAAGAGAGGGGGGGGGGGGGGTGGCCAAGCCACGGAGACAGCTGACTTTTTGTCTCTCCCCACCCACCTGACACTGCATTCCGGCCCGATTCTGGGCCCGAACGCACTGCATCGCATTGTGGTGGGCTCACTATGTTGTGGGGCAGGAGGTGGGTCCATTGAAGTGAATGGCTCTGTAGCCACGCCTTCCGGCCGCACGGGAACGCAAGGCACATCAATGCCTGCGTTGCAGTCCAGTCAGAAAAAATAGTGCTACGCACTGTGTCTGATGTGAACGGGCCCTTATATTATGTTTCTGGGCACCAAAATTGACTTAAGTGTATTTTTTACAGAAATTTGGGGTGTGATAAAGAGTTGCGCTAATATTATGCGACGCAGAAAATTGCAACTGCCGCCATTTTGTTCTCCGGGGTCTCTTTCAGGAAATAGATAATGCTAGGGGGGAATTTACCTCATTTTCAGGCCTAACATGCGGATTATAACATGTGCGTAAATCCTTCTGGCAGGGAAAGGGTTAGGGCCTATGGACGCACATCGTCTCCTACAGGAAGTAGTGAGAGATTCCGGGGACCCCTGCGGGTTGTTCCCTCCCCATGTACACAGACCCGGACCAGATCTCTGTAACTCTTCATTTATTGTAACAATTCGTTTTTCCCCCCGTTGTGGGCGTGGCAGGGGGGCGTGGCCTTCACCTACTGTACATAGGTTAGGATATAAAAGGAGCCCCTCCCACTCATCTCATCAAGGTGGAAGCTGCGCATTTGTCTGATACCAATACGGACGTTTGTGCCGCAACCCGCTCTGTACATGGAATGACACCCGCGATAAAAGTCACCCCGCAGCACACGCTTAGAACACGAGATGTTGTAACGTTGCACACACACTAAGTGACTTATCGGGTTGAACCTGAAGATTCATCTGCTTATCTATTGTCTTCCCGGGTTCCTCCCCTCCCCCCTCATCACAATGCTAATTTGATTCAGAAATAAAACCTTTGTGTTTCTATTACATGCTGGTGACGTCATCGCTGGGTCTCTGTGCTTCTGTATGCAATGCAGGCAGATCGTGGCTGGTGGGAGGGGACGGCAGGATGCTGTGCATAGCTTCCTGAAACAATCACAGCACCCTGCCTCTGTATTCCTTTCAAGAGCTCTCACCCCTGATGCAAGCATTGGGCCGGCTCTTGGAAGGAGTTATGCAAATATGAAAACCGTTAATGGGTGGGTGTCAGTATGGTGGAGGGGGTGTTCCTCGGTAGGCTGTATTTGCATGCCAAGCCCACTAGATAACGCCCACATGTGATGCTGAGCCCCCCATGATTGAAAGACATAGAAGAGGCGGGGCCAGGGACATTAGGCTGGAAAGGAAAGGGCTAGATGATTCTAGACGTCCTCCAGACATGAAGCTGGGACTATGTGACTTGCCGCAACTTCTAATGCACATTATGAGGAGCTCCCAGTTAGAGGGGGAAGGCCGGAGGCAAACATCTAAATCCCATTGTATTCAATGGGTCTGGTTCACACCTTGGAGTATTTCTGCCCGTCCCTAACGCGCTACAAAACGGCCCACGCCTGAAAAGGTCCAGGTACTACTTTGGGCCGTTTGTGTTGCGCGTTTCCATTGGGATACAGCCAAGCGATTTTTTTTTTTACCGCGGTAAAAAAACACGCGACAGACGCGCATATGCAATACGCCTAGGTGTGAACCAGGCCTAAGACTGACGGTATTTGCCAGTGGGCCTCTGGGCGAAGTCTCCCTCTCGCTCTCACTCTCCTTAGAGAGAGAGAGAGAATCTGTGTGGACTGGTTCTTCTCCCTCCAACCTCTGAGAAGGTTCTACCGGAGTGTGATGTTGGACTGTATCGTGGCTGTAACCATCCTGAGGAGGGTAGGTGTGCAAAGGGGCTATGCCCGACACAGGGTGCCGTTCATGGTGGCCTTTCTCCCTAAGGGGGAGGAAGCACTGAGTCCCGGAGAGGTGGTGGAAGCCATGAGGCCCGGTGTGCGCATTACTACACGTGTCAGAGTGTTTGCACGAGGCCGTGGCCCCTGACCGTGGGGTGCCTGGTGTCGTGTTGCAGACACGGGGTTACACAGCCGACCCAAAAGGGAACACACATGCAACACCCCGAGAGAGAGCCCCGCCTACACAGAGGTCGGATGCAAGACGGACGGGAAGGCCGGAAGTCGGATGCATGACCGAAGGGAAGGACGGAGAAAGCCATTGAGGGAAGTCATAACAGGAGGAAGTCATAGAAGGAGTCATAACTGGAGGGAGAGAATAATAGGAAACAAGTCCTGGCCGGTGGAGGAGAATGACAGGAAGTTGTACACTGGGAGAGGAAACAACAGAAGGGACAGTAACGCGGCCGCTCTCCTATTCATCTCGCATCCAAATAAACATTTCAGGCACGGCCCGATCCAACAAACACCGCACAGAAAACATTCCGAATACCGCCAGGAACACGCCAACATGTGTTCACGGTACGTCGAGGTGTAAACAGGGACTGAAATCAATGAACACACGCGGCAAACACAGGAAAAAAAAACATCCACAAATACGCGTTCACGGCACGCCAAAGTGTAAACAGCGACTGAAGTCAATGGGCGACATGCAACAAACATGGGGAAAAACCCCCGCAAACGTATGTGAATGTGACGTGTGATCGCGGTACTCCGAGGAGTGAACGGGGACCAGGCAGTTTATTTTGTATCCTTTTCAATGATATTGGAATTGTTCAGGAAGGTGATAGGAAGTGACAAATGACAATCATGTCCCCTCGCTGCATTGAATCTCCAGCCAGCAATAGGAAGAACAATGGAGGAAGTCATAGAAGGAAGTCATAACCGGAGGAAGTCATAGTACACCTTGGAGTATTTCTGCCCGTCCCTAACGCGCTACAAAACGGCCCACGCCTGAAAAGGTCCAGGTACTACTTTGGGCCGTTTGTGTTGCGCGTTTCCATTGGGATACAGCCAAGCGATTTTTTTTTTTACCGCGGTAAAAAAACACGCGACAGACGCGCATATGCAATACGCCTAGGTGTGAACCAGGCCTAAGACTGACGGTATTTGCCAGTGGGCCTCTGGGCGAAGTCTCCCTCTCGCTCTCACTCTCCTTAGAGAGAGAGAGAGAATCTGTGTGGACTGGTTCTTCTCCCTCCAACCTCTGAGAAGGTTCTACCGGAGTGTGATGTTGGACTGTATCGTGGCTGTAACCATCCTGAGGAGGGTAGGTGTGCAAAGGGGCTATGCCCGACACAGGGTGCCGTTCATGGTGGCCTTTCTCCCTAAGGGGGAGGAAGCACTGAGTCCCGGAGAGGTGGTGGAAGCCATGAGGCCCGGTGTGCGCATTACTACACGTGTCAGAGTGTTTGCACGAGGCCGTGGCCCCTGACCGTGGGGTGCCTGGTGTCGTGTTGCAGACACGGGGTTACACAGCCGACCCAAAAGGGAACACACATGCAACACCCCGAGAGAGAGCCCCGCCTACACAGAGGTCGGATGCAAGACGGACGGGAAGGCCGGAAGTCGGATGCATGACCGAAGGGAAGGACGGAGAAAGCCATTGAGGGAAGTCATAACAGGAGGAAGTCATAGAAGGAGTCATAACTGGAGGGAGAGAATAATAGGAAACAAGTCCTGGCCGGTGGAGGAGAATGACAGGAAGTTGTACACTGGGAGAGGAAACAACAGAAGGGACAGTAACGCGGCCGCTCTCCTATTCATCTCGCATCCAAATAAACATTTCAGGCACGGCCCGATCCAACAAACACCGCACAGAAAACATTCCGAATACCGCCAGGAACACGCCAACATGTGTTCACGGTACGTCGAGGTGTAAACAGGGACTGAAATCAATGAACACACGCGGCAAACACAGGAAAAAAAAACATCCACAAATACGCGTTCACGGCACGCCAAAGTGTAAACAGCGACTGAAGTCAATGGGCGACATGCAACAAACATGGGGAAAAACCCCCGCAAACGTATGTGAATGTGACGTGTGATCGCGGTACTCCGAGGAGTGAACGGGGACCAGGCAGTTTATTTTGTATCCTTTTCAATGATATTGGAATTGTTCAGGAAGGTGATAGGAAGTGACAAATGACAATCATGTCCCCTCGCTGCATTGAATCTCCAGCCAGCAATAGGAAGAACAATGGAGGAAGTCATAGAAGGAAGTCATAACCGGAGGAAGTCATAGAAGGAAGTCATAACCGGAGGAAGTCATAGAAGGAAGTCATAGAAGGAAGTCATAATCGGAGGGAGAGAATAAAAGGAAACAAGTCCTGGCCGGTGGAGAAGAATGACAGGAAGTTGTACACTGGGAGAGGAAACAATAGAAGGGACAATAACGCGGCCGCTCTCCTATTCATCTCGCATCCAAATAAACATTTCAGGCACGGCCCGATCCAACAAACACCGCACAGAAAACGTTCTGAATACCGCCAGGCAAATTGTTCTCATTGTTACAATCAGACACAATTGGGCTGATGTAAGAATTTGGAGAGTCTTAAAGGAATCGTCCACTTTGTGACAAAAAATAAACTTGTCTACAATGATAAAATAAAAGTTGCATTTGTGACATTTTTACAATCAGGCCTGAAGAGCATTGCACCCGCAATGAGTGTGATGCCCAGACCTCCTTCCACTGTCCCCCCCTCCAAGGCTGAGGTTGGTATGAGGGTGAAGGAAGTGCTGCAGTGAAGGATGAAAGATCCCAGATTGGACTTGTAGTCATTGTAGGCAATCATCCACCTGGGCAACACAGCTCTGTGGACATTTGCTCGGCCTTCACGCCACTAGATGGAGCTGAGGAGCATATGGATTTCCTATCCTATTGCTGTTACTACGGTAACATGTATTTATTTCCTATGCTCGTCAGCGCCATCTAGTGGCCATATTGTGGTATTTTCTTCATTCATTGGCTCTGTTTTGTAGGAAGGAACCCATTCAAGAACATTCAACCACAAGATAAATTACACGAAAAACATTCGATTTTGCCTTTCTCACAGCGGCTGGTTAACTGGCACAGAAGGAATGTACCTGCAGCTCCGTTGGACAAATACGCAATGCACATTTTTGCACTCTGGGATTTTTCCAGCCTGAGAAAGACTGCATCAGGCGTATAGGGTTAGTTTCAGCACTAGCCGGGATGACCAGAAGCTCTGAGGGCAATACATTTAACACAACTAAGACAACTAAATACATTCTCCTTACTGCACAGCTTGCTCAGGGGGATCTGTGACTATAGACAGCTCTGAAGCCTCCTCCTGTATGTCTGATGTCAGCTCTTCTTGGCCTGAAATGTCCCCGGAGCTATAGGGTCAGGGTCAACGGCAACCTCTACAGTGTTGGATCTGTGTTCTCTTCACATGCACACAGATCTTGTGTTTTAATAGCTCCAACAACCTCCCGCCCTAATGGGGCCCTTCCACCAATGGGCTCCTTCCAACCCCAGGCCCCATACCAGCAATTAGGACTACTATGGCCATTGTTGCGTGACTACAGCTGGATATATTTTATGATCAGCACAGAAAAACATCCGGAAAGGCGCGGCCGTCTCCCTGTTGGTCCCATGCCTGTTCAGGTGTCTTCAGGATATAAAAATCTTGTGACTTAGTGGTGGCAGATACAACGAATGCCTAAGACGTTACGCTAGGATAGCTTTGTGGGTTTACATAGTCACAGTCCGTTTAATCTTTTGCAAGGTTTCCAATGCCCCAAGCTGTTTGGTGACGGCTTTATACAACCGTGGATCTGAGCACTGATTGTATGTCAGGCAGCAACCCCCCTGGAGCCTCTGGAACTTGCCAGATACACCAACCAGAGCAGTGCCTAATGCCCCCATTTGTCCTTAGAGGCCAGCTTCCATAGAGCACGGTAGGTGGCAGGCTATGTCTATTTCCTGTGCCGGAGTAAGCTTTCCTTGGCAATCAATGCTTTGAGAGTCCTCGATAAAGAGGCTTTGCCCTAAATGGTAGTTTTTCTAGACCAAAAAATAATGTCAGGTTAATAAGAAATGTTGCACAGTAACCAGTTGAAGACCCCCAACCTAAGCCGTAGGTCCAGCCCCATGTCCAATATACGTAGACATCGCTTTCTACACGGCCTGGCCAAAAGAAGCCACACACTCTAATATTTCATTGGACCGCCTTTAGCTTTGATTACGGCACGCATTCGCCGCGCCATCGTTCAGATAACTTTATACGAGGGGAAGTTCAATAAGTTCTTACCCTCACCATGATTCCAGATGTGCGAGGGATCTGACATGTTGCAGGTTTATAGGTGGATATCTTAGTAATACGCATGCCAATTTTTGTAGGTGGTGGTGAATTATGCCTCGTTCACACCTGAACGTTTTGTAGCGCGTTCTACGCTCGACGAACGCTCTACAAAATGCTCAAAAATATAAATCCCATTGTATTCAATGGGTCTGGTTCCCACCTTGCCGTATTTCCGCCCGTCCCTAACGCGCTACAAAACGGCCCACGCCTGAAAAGGTACAGGTACTACTTTGGGCCGTTTTTGTTGCGCGTTTCCATTGGGATACAGCCAAGTAGCCCTCGGAAACGCGTGTTTGTCGGCCCATTTCACGGTAAAAAAACAGCGCGACAGTCGCGCATATGCAATACGCCTAGGTGTGAACCAGGCCTTATAGTTAGAGCCGAGAGAAATGGAGTTAGGTGTCATGCCGGACAAAGTTGAATACCGAGCCGTGTATTTAATTCTGCACATATATTGAAATAAAAAACAAAACAATAAAAGGCTTTTTTTTCAATAACTACATTATTCTCTTTTTATTGAATTAGGCACTTTACATGAAGAACTCTGTACCGTTTATTTACAAAGTATAAAGCTACATGATTTTTTTATTTCTTTTTTTTATCATTTTATTATTTCTTAAAAAAGACATTATTGTCAAGAGTAATAAAATATACATATTGTTGATTAATAAAAAATATCTAACATTGTTCTATTTATTAAATGGAAAAAAAAATTGTGTATAAAAAAAAAACCCTCAGAAAGAATGTTTAGTTTAAAAAAAAAAAAAAAAAAAATTATTTTTTTTTTTTTTTTTTGGTTTTGAAAGAAAAAAAAAAATTTAAAGTCCCCCCCC
>NW_017307480.1:302474-307120 GCF_000935625.1 Nanorana parkeri | reverse complement strand
AATTGATTTTTTTTCTTTTTTTTTGGTCATGAAATATTTAAGACTGAGTGGTTTTGTGTGAACGAAAAATAAGACATCCCATTGGCTACACTGGTCTAGTGACTGCACCCTATGGCCCCACCCACTTGCAGTAACCAAGCGCCCCGGCTGATACACGCAAGGGCTTGCGGTGTCCCGGCTGATGCACGCACGGGCTTGCGGTCTCCCGGCTGATGCACGCACGGGCTTGCGGTCTCCCGGCTGATGCACGCAAGGGCTT
Organism: Nanorana parkeri; assembly: GCF_000935625.1. Lineage (NCBI taxonomy): Eukaryota > Metazoa > Chordata > Amphibia > Anura > Dicroglossidae > Nanorana > Nanorana parkeri. The sequence goes on along the minus strand of NW_017307480.1, from coordinate 306,861 downwards.
GCGGTCTCCCGGCTGATGCACGCAAGGGCTTGCGGTCTCCCGGCTGATGCACGCAAGGGCTTGCGGTCTCCCGGCTGATGCACGCACGGGCTTGCGGTCTCCCGGCTGATGCACGCACGGGCTTGCGGTCTCCCGGCTGATGCACGCACGGGCTTGCGGTCTCCCGGCTGATGCACGCACGGGCTTGCGGTCTCCCGGCTGATGCACGCACGGGCTTGCGGTCTCCCGGCTGATGCACGCACGGGCTTGCGGTCTCCCGGCTGATGCACGCACGGGCTTGCGGTCTCCCGGCTGATGCACGCACGGGCTTGCGGTCTCCCGGCTGATGCACGCACGGGCTTGCGGTCTCCCGGCTGATGCACGCACGGGCTTGCGGTCTCCCGGCTGATGCACGCACGGGCTTGCGGTCTCCCGGCTGATGCACGCACGGGCTTGCGGTCTCCCGGCTGATGCACGCACGGGCTTGCGGTCTCCCGGCTGATGCACGCACGGGCTTGCGGTCTCCCGGCTGATGCACGCACGGGCTTGCGGTCTCCCGGCTGATGCACGCACGGGCTTGCGGTCTCCCGGCTGATGCACGCACGGGCTTGCGGTCTCCCGGCTGATGCACGCACGGGCTTGCGGTCTCCCGGCTGATGCACGCACGGGCTTGCGGTCTCCCGGCTGATGCACGCACGGGCTTGCGGTCTCCCGGCTGATGCACGCACGGGCTTGCGGTCTCCCGGCTGATGCACGCACGGGCTTGCGGTCTCCCGGCTGATGCACGCACGGGCTTGCGGTCTCCCGGCTGATGCACGCACGGGCTTGCGGTCTCCCGGCTGATGCACGCACGGGCTTGCGGTCTCCCGGCTGATGCACGCACGGGCTTGCGGTCTCCCGGCTGATGCACGCACGGGCTTGCGGTCTCCCGGCTGATGCACGCACGGGCTTGCGGTCTCCCGGCTGATGCACGCACGGGCTTGCGGTCTCCCGGCTGATGCACGCACGGGCTTGCGGTCTCCCGGCTGATGCACGCACGGGCTTGCGGTCTCCCGGCTGATGCACGCACGGGCTTGCGGTCTCCCGGCTGATGCACGCACGGGCTTGCGGTCTCCCGGCTGATGCACGCACGGGCTTGCGGTCTCCCGGCTGATGCACGCACGGGCTTGCGGTCTCCCGGCTGATGCACGCACGGGCTTGCGGTCTCCCGGCTGATGCACGCACGGGCTTGCGGTCTCCCGGCTGATGCACGCACGGGCTTGCGGTCTCCCGGCTGATGCACGCACGGGCTTGCGGTCTCCCGGCTGATGCACGCACGGGCTTGCGGTCTCCCGGCTGATGCACGCACGGGCTTGCGGTCTCCCGGCTGATGCACGCACGGGCTTGCGGTCTCCCGGCTGATGCACGCACGGGCTTGCGGTCTCCCGGCTGATGCACGCACGGGCTTGCGGTCTCCCGGCTGATGCACGCACGGGCTTGCGGTCTCCCGGCTGATGCACGCACGGGCTTGCGGTCTCCCGGCTGATGCACGCACGGGCTTGCGGTCTCCCGGCTGATGCACGCACGGGCTTGCGGTCTCCCGGCTGATGCACGCACGGGCTTGCGGTCTCCCGGCTGATGCACGCACGGGCTTGCGGTCTCCCGGCTGATGCACGCACGGGCTTGCGGTCTCCCGGCTGATGCACGCACGGGCTTGCGGTCTCCCGGCTGATGCACGCACGGGCTTGCGGTCTCCCGGCTGATGCACGCACGGGCTTGCGGTCTCCCGGCTGATGCACGCACGGGCTTGCGGTCTCCCGGCTGATGCACGCACGGGCTTGCGGTCTCCCGGCTGATGCACGCACGGGCTTGCGGTCTCCCGGCTGATGCACGCACGGGCTTGCGGTCTCCCGGCTGATGCACGCACGGGCTTGCGGTCTCCCGGCTGATGCACGCACGGGCTTGCGGTCTCCCGGCTGATGCACGCACGGGCTTGCGGTCTCCCGGCTGATGCACGCACGGGCTTGCGGTCTCCCGGCTGATGCACGCACGGGCTTGCGGTCTCCCGGCTGATGCACGCACGGGCTTGCGGTCTCCCGGCTGATGCACGCACGGGCTTGCGGTCTCCCGGCTGATGCACGCACGGGCTTGCGGTCTCCCGGCTGATGCACGCACGGGCTTGCGGTCTCCCGGCTGATGCACGCACGGGCTTGCGGTCTCCCGGCTGATGCACGCACGGGCTTGCGGTCTCCCGGCTGATGCACGCACGGGCTTGCGGTCTCCCGGCTGATGCACGCACGGGCTTGCGGTCTCCCGGCTGATGCACGCAAGGGCTTGCGGTCTCCCCACTTCGGCATGACAATATCGCTACTGATAACTTAGAGAACCTGTCACGAGTGGATATCAAATGAAGTGTCAAAGTTTTAATCCAATATTCCCCTTGGACATTTTGTCCAAGGGTCACCTCCCCTAGGTCCTTCGCCTGGTCTACCTCTCCACCTCCCGTGACACCCGGTGCTCATATGGCAGTGGGAGGCAATGCAATCCCTCCATAGAAACACAATCTGAGTGGCATCCGGGAGCACGCGGCCAAGAGCCAAGCACAACAGTGTTGCACATAGGAGCAGCAGAGTGCAAGATATCTCATGGGAGGGACATGCTGTATATAGGCAATAGTCTATCGCAGGAGCCATTTATAGCAGGGGCAGCCAAACTCCGGCCCTCCAGCTGGGGTGAAACTACAAATCCCATGATGCATCTCTCTGGGAGCCATGTCTGTGTGAATCCTGCAATGCCTCATGGGATTTGTAGTTCCACCACAGCTGGAGGGCTGAAGTTTGGCTACCCCTGATTTTTAGCCTATGAACACAGTAGTAGACACACATGTAACAGATTGCAGGTCAGGGGGTAAGAAGGTTCTAAGATTTGCTTCTCCTTGATAATGATGGTGTTATGTAACAATTTCACATACAGTGCTTAGAGTTTAAAGTGAACCTGTTCCCAGAGAATTAACATATATTCCAAACAAGCAGCAAAAACTAAAATGTAAAACAAGCCCCCATTCACCTCTGTAGCTGCAGGCGTTATGGGTAAATGCATCTTCAATATTCACAACAGAGGCATTGCGAGAAGGAATTACTCAACAGCACAAGCAGCTAGAGAGGTCATGGATGGCTCGTTTTGAAGCTCTTCTACGACGTAATGTAGGCATAAAATACCTCCCCTTATTCCCCCCTCCCCCTTGGTCAACATGCAATCAGAACTTTTCATTTAAATCATTTTGTTTTAAGGAAATACCGATTTTGAGACTCGGTGACATCATCGCTGGGTCTGCCTGGCCTTTTTTTGCTCTGTGTTTAGTAGGGGGGGCCAGCAGGCTCCTATATACATTACAGTACCCTGTCTGGGACCTTCTGTATATAAAGGAGAACATCCCAGGGATCTCTTGAGACGCACCTTCTCTTTCCAGCTGGCGACTGCGTGCTGCAGATTTTAGCTGTGCAATTTGCTGACTGGTTGCTCGAGAATGCACATCTAAAGGGATGCCGGGGATGCGTATGTGTCCTATAATGCGTATGTGGGCATATAATGAGTGGATGTAACAGTACGGATCGGGAAGAGATTGATCATGACTGAAGACAGGAAATGAAGGTGGGCTGAAGATAGATGCTGCAGCTTCAAAGGGTTATATCGTGTATAAGCAAGTTTGCAGTTTCAGAGGACGACTTGCTACAAGAGAAGGGGGGGGGGGGAAAGGTTCAGCTTCAATATGTAAATGTTTTAAATGTCCATAGTCTGGGCACAGGTGCACTTTAATGCAGAAGCACTCCAACGATGACGGAGACCACAAGCCCTGAGCGTCGTCCCTTACCCAGCACATAGTCCTAACCCCACAGTGCGTTACATCACACAGTGACACCTGGTGGCCACGCTTCATACTGCAGAATCATCTATACGGGTGTAATGCATTGACGTTTCAAAAACAGCTTTTTCGAAGGGGAACAAAACTCCCCCCCGGCGTCTCAAGATGCAGGCAGTTATCAGGCTGTGATTAAGGCGGCATACGAGAACTCTTATTACATTTGTAAGGCAGTGTTATAATTACACACAAATCCATGACTCCCACATGTGCACATATATATATACGTATTTATACCATAGTATAAATAAGATAGAATCTTGTATATTAAAATCCTCCATTCTGGGTTCAACAAAATGGACTTCTATCTGTGTCATTGCAGTTGCACACACAAAAATAAAAAAAACAAAAAACACAAAAAAAGTTAATTTCTTCTATGTATACCCAGTACACAAAAATATATATTTAAATATATATATGGCTACAGCCTAAATTATACAGTTTAAGTATTACAGACTTGGTAACACCAATGGGTTTTCTCCGCCCCACCCCTCCGTAAGCACGAGGGGG
>NW_017307480.1:275224-302462 GCF_000935625.1 Nanorana parkeri | reverse complement strand
CGATGAGGCTAATGTACAGGTCTACACGTGATCAGACTTTTAGCCCCGTGTCTTGGAGAGAAATCTTCAACATCTAAAACCGATAACAATGTCAATTAAAAATCAACCGTGAAAGGAAATCCTGTGATGAGAGAAATTTCTAGACGACCCAGCAGATCGGTTTCTGGGCTAGGTAGGCCTTGTTCAAAGAAGTTTCATCTTGTATAGGAGCAGTGTGTACAGCGTGCAAAAGAACATCACCGAGCAGCTTTGTTGAAGCCTTAAACGTACCGTTCAGGTCCAGTCTGGAGAGGTCAAACCAGTGGTGGTCAGCGCCATGATGGGAGAGGGCCTCAAGGGTGGCCACTGATATGGGCACATAATAGTCAGTGACTAGACAGTCACAGAAAGCTGTCAGACTGCAAATATGGAACAGGAGATGGTCAGTGACTATGGACATGATACAAGAGATGGTCAGATTGTAGACCTGGGACAGGAGATGGTCAGGAACTATGGACATGATACAAGAGATGGTCAGGCTGTAGATATGGAACAGGAGATGGTCAGGAACTATGGACATGATACAAGAGATGGTCAGATTGCAGACCTGGGACAGAAGATTGTCAGTGACTATGGACATGATACAAGAGATGGTCAGGCTTTAGATATGGAACAGGAGATGGTCAGGAACTATGGACATGATACAAGAGATGGCCAGATTGCAGACCTGGGACAGAAGATGGTCAGTGACTATGGACAATGGTACAAGAGATGGTCAGAGACTACAGGTATGCTACTGGAGAAGGTAAGACATTGCTTACATGCTTCAGGAGACAGTCAGACTGAAGACAAATTACATGAGACTTCTAAATATTATTGCAACCCTCTTACAAATCACAGGCCACCATCTTCTAGGGCCTCAAGGGCCGCAGGTTGGGCACCAGGGGGATTAAACACAGGTCTTGATGTGAGAGCTCAATGAGGCTTTTCATAGGTTTCAGAATTTCTTGAAGCTTGTTGGAAGCCTGCTACTAACTTGTTTAAAGCAACTTCATCAAGATCTCGGTTTACCATCCCCATACAGGAACCAAAGCTTTCTTTAAAGGCTTGCTGTACACATTGCCCTCATACAAGCTGAAGCCAATTCGTACAAGGGTCTTATGGATCCAAAATTAGGAGGAAGATCTGCTTACACCCAATGAGTATTTGCTCCGTGGTCATTGACTCCGAATGTTTTGAAGGCACGGACAACAAGGCATCTAGTATAAAAAAAAAAATATCCCAGCAATTGCAGCCTACAGATTTCTTTCATCACGTTTCCTTTAAGGACTTTCCACTTTTAAAATTGCATATTTTTTAATTCTAGCTAAATGGGTCACCCGAAAAAAGATCTAAGTTGTCCCTTGAAAACAACGTCCTCGGTCTGGTCAACAGAAGAATCTACTTTAGTGTTTTGCGACTGAATTTCACATTAAAAACGGCCATCTGAAAGACAGCGGGTCCGGTTTAATCACACCACGGAAACCGTTCTATCAAGGTATAACATAAACCTGTTTCATGACACCGTTTAACTAAAAAGGACATAAAAGTCTACCACGTAGACACATCTTTTAAAAAGAACTGCAATGTGAAAAATACTGCAAGCAACTATTTCGTTCCAATACCACAGGGCGAAAAAAAAAAAAGGGTTCTTTGAAGGACCTTTCTGCTCCCTCTACATTCCTTGCTAAATTCCGTACCGTTCTCTATCTTACACAGTCCACAAGGCAGTGTGTGAGGAATTGGGGAAAAGAGGGATTAAAAAAAAAAAAAAAAAAGAAGAATAAACTCTTAACTTTATACACAAGTCCATCTAATGACATACGATTAACCCCGGAAGTGGAGCAGTGCAGGGCAGTGAAATTAGCTTAAAATAAAAAAAACACGGGGTGGGGGGGGGGATGCCCTCTTTAAAAATTGTAACATTTCTTTTTTTTTATAGCAAATAATACGATTATAACCGGCGAAAAAAAGAGGGCATAAAAGGTTGCAGTTTTTTTTCTTCTTTTCCTTCAAAACTAATAACGATCGCGTTCGAAAACGTCTGTACAAAAAAAAAAAAGAGTTTTTAAAAATTGGTCCCGTTGTAGATAAAAGTTTTTTTTGTTTTTTTTTCTTCTTCATGGTCCCGTCATAAAACATTCTTATAAAATCACTGGAGACTTCATATTCTGCTTTGTAGCGCTCCAAACACTATACAAGTCGTGGGGTAAAAAAAAGAAAAAGGGGGAAAGTAATGAAAGGTGAACGAGAGAGTCAAAGAGGGGGAAAAAAGGGGGGTGAAGGCACTACAAAGTATTGGCAGGTCTTATGTCGGTCAGGCAAACACCTGCATGTTGTTGGTGTGGTCGGGTAAGTGGGACGTCTGCCCGTGGGTCCCACCTACTACCACTGGGCTGGGGGTAGTGTCAGACCACTCTGACACGGAGCGAGGGGATGGGCTGGACCACTGCTCTGGAGACTCAGGGGAGGGGGTCAGGTAGGGGTGCTCAGTGGGGATGTGTAGATAGTGTTTCGGGGTTTCCTCTTGAGAAGGTACGAAGGTTTGCTGAGGAGGAGCGGTCATAGCTGGTGGCGTCTGGATGCGGCCCTCGCTGGGTACGCTCTGCTGTTTGAAGTAGTTTCCTTCGGTTGCCGTGACCGCCTGAGTTGACCTCTCGGCTACATGTGGCATGCTCTGCTGCCTCAAGTGAGCGGTGTTTGGGGCCACTGGGCCCATCTGGCACTGCGGATCCATGGAGATCTTCACCGGACTCTGCATGGCCATCTGGTTCTGCAGCATCATAACTTGCTGGGCGTGAAGCTGATGTAAGTTAGGCACGGAACCCGCAGGGGCTCCTGCCATGATGTTGCGTGAGGGGTGTGAAGAGGGCACCTGGCTCTGCCACGCGAAGGGAATGCCGCTTGCGCTGAGCATGCCGATATTTAACCCGTTCACCACACAGCTTGGTGCACGCTGCATTGGCACTCTGCCTTGAAGGGCCATCATGGCGTTCCCTTGGGCTTCTCCAATCTCGTTTAGACGAGCCAAAGACACAGCAAAAGGCCCCTCCATAAGGCCATTCACAAGAGGGGTGGAGGGCACGGACAAGGAGCCGAGGTGAAATGTGCCAGGCGCGGCCATTGCTGGGGAGCCAGGATTGCCACTATAAGCACGCGGTGAATCGAGGGAGTCAACAGGCGAGAGTGTTACCGAGCTCTCCAGCAGACCGCCACCGCCAGATGGGCAGTCGAGAGACAGCTTCTTGTTTCGGTTTTTCGCCTCCTTTGCTTCTCCTCGGCTCAGGCTCGCCCCGCCAGCTTTGGAGCTTGCCCGGCGGCTTTTCTTGCCTTGTGGTGTCTGCTTCATATTGCCCATGAAACCGTTAGGAGGACAGAGTAGTGGTGACATGGTGTGTCCTCCCATTGTCCCTTGGGAACCCCTGACCGCATTATGTTCCTCTAGGAGCTGAACGATGTCGTGGTGTAGCCTCTCTTGAGCTATGTCACGAGGGAGGCGGTCCATATGGTCCGTAATCTCGCGATTGGCGTAGTGATCAAGGAGAACTTTTGCAGCTTCATAACTTCCTTCCCGGGCAGCTAGGAACAATGGGGTTTCCTCCTGGAGGGTAGAACAGCAATAAAGGTTACTACATGCATACAGCTACTAGTCAAATATGTTGTAAAATTATAAAAAGAATCAGAGATCATACTTCACAGTCTACTATAGAGAATGGCTTGCGTCTATGGATGGACATACAAACATGACTAGAAGACCTTCTCAAGGACTTCAGCTTGTATAAGAGCAGTGTATACAGCAAGCTTTTACAAAGCATTTGCAGAGCTTTTGAAGTTTCACTCAACTTCAGTTTGAGAATTTTAAGGCAGAACTCCAGGAACTTCCTCCCTTAAGGTCTTCTAGACGGTCTGATGACATCACAACTTCTTCTCTTTCTTACAGCGGCATTGGGTGGGGGTGGCATTCCTCCAGGACTAAGCAGTACTCTTGTAATTATATGCAAGTGCTGCTCAGCCCTGGAGTACTGTGAGCCCAGCCTGCGTGTTGACATATCCCCAAGAGGGGCACGCACTGTGCACATGTGCTCACAGGAAATAGGCAGAATTACAGTGTGTCGTTCTGCCCTGAAGAGAACCACTGGGGCTGGACCGAGGAGGAAGTCAGGGACACTGCTGGAGTAAGGGAAGGACAAGTACATATTGGCACTATAAGGGAACAGGCCACGATAGCCCTTTATTGGCCACAATGGCCCTTCATTGGCCACGATGGCCCTTCATTGGCCACGATGGCCCTTCATTGGCCACGATGGCCCTTCATTGGTACTCCGCCTTGAAGGGCCATCGTGGTGTTCCCTTGGCCTTCTCCAATCTTGTTTAGGCGAACCAAAGACACAGCAAAAGGCCCCTCCATAAGGCCATTAACAAGAGGGGTGAAGGGCACGGACAAGGAGCCAAGGTGAATGAAGGGCATTTCTCCAGGACTAAGTGGTGCTCTTGTAATTATATGTAAGCGCCCCTGGAGTCCTGGAGTACTGCGAACCCAGCCTGTGTTGACGTATCCCCAAGGGGGGCATGCAAACGACACTGTGCTCGCGGGAAACAGGCAAAAGTACAGTGTGTTGTTCTGCCCTGAAGAGAACCAACAGTGCTGGACCGAGGAGGAAGTCGGGGACAGTGCTGGAGTATCGGGAGGACTAGTGAATATTGGTACTATTGGGGAATCTAACAATGAAAAACGAAATCCTGGAGTTACACTTTAAACAGATCTTAATGGGAGGCTGTCACTCTAAACAAGCTTAGTAAGCTTGAGCACTATTTGAAGTTTGTTGACAGTCTGCTTGCAGCTTGTTTAAAGTGACAGTCCGCATCCCATTAGGATCTGTGTAACATCCCCAAACTGGAACTGGAGAGTTCTTTAAAGGTTCCCACAAAGCTGTTTGAAGCTTGCTGTATACACTGCTCTTGCATATACTGTAAGCTGTGTGAAGGCCTCACTAAAGAATGACTTGTGGGCTTGACACATGGTAACAAAGCACTTTTATAAAAGTAAGGCTTGCTGTTTTCTTAAGAATTGGTAGGAAATTGATAACCATGCCTCCATGCCCAGGCGCTCAATCCTCCCCTGCTGCAGAGTTCTAGTCCACACTGATATACTTACATTGAAAAAAGTGATAAAAGAACGTTCAACAAGTGCAAAAAAGTCAGGTCATCCCTGTACACCCCCCCAGTATACACGCACCTTGCTGTCCTGCATGTCCTTGTTGGCTCCATTCTTCAGCAAAGCCATGGCAGCCTCAATGTTATTCACAGCTGCTGCCCAATGAAGAGCCGACTTGCCTGGGGAGGAGTAATGGGAGAAAATACGTCAATCTCATGTTAAAATGCTGCTGATGGAAAAGCAGTACTCATTAAAATAATGGAGGCCATCAGCTCCACACTAACCGAGTTCATCCACAGCATTGACATCAGCGTGGCAGGCGATAAGCTCCTCCACCATCCCCTCCACTGCCAGGCGGGCAGCCAAGATCAGCGCAGTAGAGCCGTCGCCCATTCGAGCGTCTAGGTCTGTGGATCGGTTCCTGATGAGAATCTGTGGGTAGAATTGTTATTAGAGAGGGATTCCGGACATACAAACTATTCAAAGCTGCCACAAGGATAATGATCACATCACAGGGGCAACTTGCCTGAAAAACGCCTTGTGCGTCGGCTGCCACGGCGGCGTGCAGCGGGGTACGTCCTGTATTATCTTGAGCATTGGGATCAGCGCCAGCGTCGAGAAGTCTCTTGGCCGCGTCTGCTCTGGCATACCGCGCTGCAAGATGTAGCGCCGTCTCACCAGTTCGATCCGTCTGTGCCCCAAGAGATGCCCCTTGACAGATGAGGTCGGAGATGGCCGAGGCTTCCCCTTCTTCCTCGTCTTCCTGAGACTCTGGCTCAAGCCCACCTCCCAGGAAGGATGCCAACATCAGCGGGGTGAATCCATCTACAAAAGGAGAACGATCAGATTACCATCACATTCCAGCTAAATGGACAATTTATAAACGGAACCCTAAACCCAACTGGTCCAGGAAATGAAGTTTCGGCGATCTGGAAGACTTTTTTTTTACTTCTTGGAGGCATCAGGTGAAATGGGTGCAGAGGAGAATTCCACACACTTTGTCTTGCCGTCAGAAGTCATAGCAGTGTATGCAGATCACTGAGAAAGCCCCCAGAAACCCCTATATACCCGGGAGACATCAACAGTGTTCTATCTGAAATGTACAGCTTTGTACGGAGTTCGTTCTCACTGTAGCATCCATCCAACTGCTGTGGAACCAACAATCCCAACCCCCTATGCTCAATCTGAACTCATCTCCATAGGAAAAGCAATGGCTTTGCTCACCTGGGCCCCTCACGTTGACATCCATGCCATTAGTCTCATAGTCACCCTGCGGTGGGGTCAGCGCTGTAGCTGGTGGAAGTCGGATGTCTGCAGCGGCTAAGTGGTGCTGCGTCCATGGCCGTGGGTCTACAGGATCCTGGCGACAGGGGGAAAGCTCCTCGGTCTATAGGAAATGGAAGAGACACGGATGTAATCAAATATATCCAGAAACAAAGATCTGTCATTCTATTAAAATTCAACAAAATGGCCGGCACGCCCAGAACCTAACCCCGTGAAATAAATTATTTGCATTCCATTTTTTCCCCATCACATGTGAAGAAGGTTGCAGAGGACCCGATTTCCTTCATAGGCGGAAACTAAAAGTAGCACTCGGCTTCTTTGGGAATAAGTACCGTAGCCTCAGACTTGGAGTACTATGGGGTTAGGGCTTTTCCCCATAGTTCTCCTAAGGGTAACGTGAGGACACAAACTGGCGTCCTCCCGTCACCCTAAGCTCAGTATATAGGGAGCTACAGCTCGCGGTATACTGAGACGCCGCAGCTGAAGCGGATCCCGACAATGTCTGGATCCGCCCAGCTGCGTGAGTGACAGCTGGCTCTGTACCCGCCCCCTCCCCCGTCTGTTCCGCCAGTCAGCGCTGGAGGATCGGAGCGGGGGGGAGGGGGGGGGAATCCAGCCCTCCCCTGTTACGGCAGAGAGCTGTGACAGGATCGAGAGGTGAGGGAACCCGGTATGTGTTTGCTCACTTCCCGATCTACTGAGCCGACCTGTGACCTGTGTAAGAGATCGGCTAGAACTATGAGGATGAGTGAAAAGCACCCCCCTCATAGTTCTCCTTTAACAAAGTACCACGGCGTGTCAATGGAAAGCCAACTGGGCCCGGAGACGACGCAGGTTTTTGATTCATGCCATGTATGCAGACAGGTTTCACTAAGTGCCTACAGGCTCACAATCGGCATATTCGCTACAGGATAGAGAAGCTACACAGAGTCAGCTTCACTGCTCAGAAGTGATATGCATGTTGGGAGTGATGTCACAGCCCTAGGTTTAGCATGCAGCTTCCACGTGAGGTTCCTCAAAAAGTATTTTTGCCATTTATAATTGCCAAATAGTGGACCATTCGCACACATTTCTCTGGAATCATTATATCCATGAGTGGCATTTCATTTTTAGACTCTCCGGAGTGTATATATTTGGACAATACTAATGGCACCCAGTAGGGTGAGGGTGTTTGGGAGGAGACGCAGTTGAGCCTAGAGGTTCACCGAAATGGAAATTTCTAAACAAAAAAAAAAATTGTCAGGCCGAAAATGTTTATTTTAATTTTTTCAAATTTTTTTTTTTTATAAACTTTTTCTTTTTTTTATATTTATTATTTCTTAATTCATTTTTTATTAAATATTCAATCACTTTTTCTGCAGCCCCTGTTATCAATGAAGCAGGAATCCTCTATACTGAGTGTTCCTGTTCATTCATAACATGAGGACAGAGTATGTTTACTATATCCACAATCATGAATGAACAGGAAGTGATGTAGGAGGTGATGTAGATCACTTCCCATTCATTCATAATTGAGGATATAGTACCCATACTCTGACCTCAATTATGTACAAACACTCAGCGATCACTGATCACCAACTGCTTGTACCCGCTCTCCATCCTGACAGTTGTCACAGGAGGCTGAGCGAGCGGAGCAGGGAGGAGAGCCCAGCCTCCTGTGACAGCCCGGCCTGTCTCTGCCCACACACCGCTTTGCCGTTCTGTGACAGGAGGCCGAGCAGTGTGGGACGAGAGATGACGGCCGGCTGTCACTCTCTCCTCCCCGCTGGCACACAGAGCAGCGCCCGGCGGGGGAGGAAAGAAATCACGGATGCGCCGATGTATTGGCACAAAAATTGCACTTTCGGCATTACGCCAAAAGTGCCATTTTCGGCCGATATATCGGTACATCCCCAGTTGAGACCTTTTGCCTATTGACATATGGTATTTAGGAGCTGTATAAGTAGACACTATCTTTATTCCCTGGCACTCACCTTCAGTCTTTTGGTCTCGGGACACTCTGCCTCAGTCCAGTCTTCAGAAGGATCTTCCATAAGACGTTCTGCTTTGGCGATGTTCCTTGAAAGAGAAGCACAGCATGAGCACAGGTAAATGTCAAGACCAATGGGCACACACAACGGAAGGCGCCGGAGCTTTCCTTACTTAAGTCCCAGAGCATCCTGTCCCACGGGCTCACGTCTGTCTCTCTCCTTTTTCAATATAAATCCTTCCGGGAACCATAAGGTGCTGTGGGCTCGTTTCCTTCTGGACACCAGGACGCCCAGCACTGCCACGATCAGGACCAGCAGCCCAGCTACGCCCACTAGTGGAAGAAGGTGCAACGACTGGGGAGGCTCTTCAATCTTATCGCCTGGAAGGAGACACAAAATGATCAATCAATCCGTTTCCCCACCTCGGCTTCATCATCATTTTTAATATTGAATGATATAGGACTTACTGTGCACAGATTTGATTGGATAAGGAAAATGAAGCCTTTCCACTGCGCTCAGCGCAGCCAGGTAATCGGCAGCATGCTTTGTATCCGGGAAGCACTCGGATGGCTCTTTGTCAACCTGCTTTTTACACAGCCGATTGTCGATTTCCAACAACACCTCAGACCTGTCCATAAATAACACAAAGTCACATATGAATCAAACATTTCTATACCCACCAATATTCCCTTACCTCATCCCCAACCCACTTGGAACAAGCATGCTTCTCTTCCACTAGAGTCCCATCAAGACCCTGCAAGTCATACCTGTGGCAGTCTTGCAGTGCCTTATAGTTCCACAACAGCTAAGGACCCGAAGTGTGGATACCCCTGTCCTAGAGCCAAAGGTATCATATCTACTATATCTAGGTGTTCTTTAAGCTGTGGCTGATGGACCTCTCATCTGATGGTGCCTTCATAATTCTGGGTCCAACACCACTTGACAGTGGCATGACACCAGAGATCTTTTAATGCCTGTAAGCGTAACATTATGACCACCACTCTAAGGAGGACATTCTTCCCACTGACCACCAATGTAAGGAGCATTCTTCCCACTGACCACCAATGGAAGGGGCATTCTTCCCACAGACCACCACTCTGAGGACATTCTTCCCACAGACCACCACTCTGAGGACATTCTTCCCACTGACCCCCAATGTAAGGGGCATTCTTCCCAGTGACCTCCAATGTAAGGGGCATTCTTCCCAGTGACCTCCAATGTCAGGGACGTCCTTTCCACTGACCTCCAATGTAAGGGGCAGTCTTCCCAGTGACCTCCAATGTCAGGGACGTCCTTTCCACTGACCCCCAATGTAAGTGGCATTCTTCCCAGTGACCTCCAATGTCAGGGACGTCCTTTCCACTGACCCCCAATGTAAGGGGCAGTCTTCCCGCTGACCCCCAATGTAAGGGACATTCTTCCCACTGACCCCCAATGTAAGGGGCATTCTTCCCACTGACACCCAATGTAAGGGGAATTCTTCCCACTGACCCCCAATGTAAGGGGCATTCTTCCCACTGACCCCCAATGTCAGGGACGTCCTTTCCACTGACCCCCAATGAATTAGTTTTAGCAGGGATTGAGCTACTGTAAGCCTAACATATAAACACTTTCCGTCAGAGCTGTGGGACAGGTGACAAGCATGCTCATCCCACCAGATCGGTACTCACCCTATGATGTCACTGTCCAGCTCTCTCCTAACCCTCCGTTCTGCCACCTGGCCTCTCCTGTACGGTTTAATCATGTACTGCCCATCTTTATCCACACGGAAGCGGAGAGAGGTGCGCAGGATGGCGCTGAGTCTCAGCAGGAATGCTTTACTTTCCTTCAGGAGCTGTTCCGGAGGGAGCAGAACCACAAGGACCAGCACTCCCTCTGCCAGCTGCTCTCCATCCCGGCCTCCGGCACAGTCAAGACCGTCCCAGCCGCATTCCTCCGAGTTACATCCCTGGTCGCACCGACCGTCTCCATAGTGGTCCAAACGGTACTGTTCATAGGCGGGGCTGCGAGAGGGGGGGGGGGGGAAAAAGTGCGTTTGATGCTTGTTCACAATTATAATTGTTCCTTGTGATGATTTTTTATTTTTTTTTACATCCTAAAACATTCTCCAAAATGCCATTACATATCCTTTTATGTTACTCAACTGACAACCAACAAGCTATCATTCATTTCCCCCTTCACGAACATATACTTAAAGGAGAACTATTAGTCACGGCTCTCTGCAGGGATAGATCGAGTAGTGAGCGAGCAACGGTATGTGTTCCCTCACTTCCCGATCTACTGAGCCGACCTGTGACAGTTTCATTGTCACAGGTCGGCTCAGATTATGAGGCTGGGTGCAAATCACTCGCCTCATAATTCTCCTTTAACTTTCTTCTGCTCTCCTGCTTGCTCCTTTCATTGTCGCAAGTCAAAGAAAGCACCTAATACTTTTTGGGTGCACAGGAAGATGAGACAGTGCAAGGCCAATCACAGCGGTCACACAGGAGTCTGTAGGCCTGTGTAACCTATGATTACATTATTTTATAGAGGACTTTCCTTCGTTCCCAGTCACAGGGGATGCTATCTTACATTCAGAAAATGTCTTGTAATTATTTTTTTTTTTTAAAGAATACAAAGTGTTCTTTGATTGGACGAGGTGGAGAGGAGGAAAGGATTATGTCACAATCTGCGTCTCGTCCAATCAGAGAATGTCTTGTATTCATTGACATAAATACAAGGGGGTTTCTGAATGGCAGTGGTGCCGAGCGATCAGTTCCGTGTGTTCAGTATACAGATGGCACGTTACTCAAGCAACAGCCGGAAGAGACCAACGCTGTATACTACACTACAGTGAATCTCTGCGTCCCCAGCGTCCCTCCAGATGTGAGATATGAATATACCCAAACCGGACCAATGTAAAAAAGATGATTCCAGTTTTCAAAGAAATCCTGTAAATTTGACAGCATAAAAATCCTGTAACTTTATTACCCAGAAAACCTTTTCCTCTGTAACTGGCGGCACGTTGTTGCAATTTCAGAGAGGTGCAAAGGTGTCTTGGCCAATAAAGTAATACACTAGGGATACACCGATATCGGTATTTCAGCCTAAATACGAGTACCAATATTTTGTTTTCCGGTACTCGCCGATACCGAAAGCCCCATTAAGGAAGCCAGGCGGCATGTAATGACTCGGCACCCGACTTCCCGATTAGCATGGAAGCCGCCCCCATGCTTCTCGGCACTATGTGACGAGTGTCATTACACGCTGCCCGGCTTCCTGATTGGCTGGGAAGCCGCCTGCATGCTTCCTCGTCACAAGTGACGAGGAAGCATGGAGCCGGCTTCCCAGCCAATCAGGAAGCCGGGCGCCGCGTCTTTACACGGCACCCGGCTTCCTGATTGGCCAGCTTCTTGACCAATCTGGAAGCCGGGCAGTGAGTCATTACACGCTGCTCGGCTTCCTGATTGGCTGGGAAGCCGGCTCCATGCTTGCTCGCCACAAGTGACAAGGGAGCATGGAGCTGACTTCCCTGCCAATCGGAAAGCCGGACGACGTGTAATGACGCGCTGCCCGGCTTCCTGATACAGGAAGTATGGGGCTAGGCATCGAAACATTAGGGCGAGTACGAGTACTCTCCCAAATAATCGGCATTGGCACCGACACTAGTATCGGTGCATCCCTAGTGGACCCTATGTGGTGCCTGTTCTAGGCCCTTTAATGTTTGAGAGGTATAAAATAAAACACTGGACAGGCTCCCCCTCAAGTCCTCCACAGCATTTCTGGTCCCTTACTTGCAGCTGCGCTCGGTCTTCTCCCGGCAGTCAAAGTTGTCGAACAGACAGTCGGCCGACGCGCACTCCGGATCGCATCTGGAATTATTGAACAGGAGGGAACAGCTTTGCCCGAGGCAGTCCTTCCACGGGTTATCCACAGACAGAGCGCAATCTCCACCATCCCAGTGACATTCTGGAGAATTGCACTCCCGGTCACAGCGGCCATCTCCGATCTTGTTGAGGCACTGTGGTGGGCTACATTCCTGAACTGGTGGGGCCACAGTCGGGTCTTTTATATCACACCGTGTGCCAGTAAAGTACTGCGGGCAGTGGCAGATGAAGTAGGGGAACTTGTCGGCAGAGACACACCGAGCTCCATTTTGGCAAGGCGATGTAGAGCAGGGCAAAGGGGGAGTTTTTGAGGTGACATTAATTAAGGTACGGCAGACAATGCCTGGGGGGCAAACACACTGAGGGCCCTGAGGTGAAGGGACACAGGAGGAGCCAGATGGGCAATTAACGTCTCGACAGAAATTTAGAGGCCGCTCACAGGAGGGTCCAGCGAAACCCTACAACACGATAAGAATGTTATGAGTAAATGAAGTATGCAGAATGGCGTAGCTTTCATCAAGTTTGAAGGACAAGTACTTACTGTAGTACATCGGCAGGTGTACCCAAGAGGGGTATTTACTGTCACACGGCAGACACCTCCATTTTGACAAGGCCGAGACTCGCATGTGTTAACCACACTCTGGCAGCGGCGGCCTGAAACATAATTATACATTACTTAATATAACATTCCTGCACTAGAAATATAAGCCAAGACCAATAGGTGGCCCCCCTGCTTGTTAGGGATTTACTGAAGAAAAAAAATGAAAGTTTCCATCTAAAGTCTAATTCCACCTTTCTGACCATGTTAGATACCTCTCTCTCTCTCTAGATATCTCTCTCTCTCTCTCTCTCTAGATAGCTCTCTCTCTCTCTAGATAGCTCTCTCTCTCTCTAGATAGCTCTCTCTCTCTCTAGATAGCTCTCTCTCTCTCTAGATAGCTCTCTCTCTCTCTAGATAGCTCTCTCTCTCTCTAGATAGCTCTCTCTCTCTCTAGATAGCTCTCTCTCTCTCTAGATAGCTCTCTCTCTCTCTAGATAGCTCTCTCTCTCTCTAGATAGCTCTCTCTCTCTCTAGATAGCTCTCTCTCTCTCTAGATAGCTCTCTCTCTCTCTAGATAGCTCTCTCTCTCTCTAGATAGCTCTCTCTCTCTCTAGATAGCTCTCTCTCTCTCTAGATAGCTCTCTCTCTCTCTAGATAGCTCTCTCTCTCTCTAGATAGCTCTCTCTCTCTCTAGATAGCTCTCTCTCTCTCTAGATAGCTCTCTCTCTCTCTAGATAGCTCTCTCTCTCTCTAGATAGCTCTCTCTCTCTCTAGATAGCTCTCTCTCTCTCTAGATAGCTCTCTCTCTCTCTAGATAGCTCTCTCTCTCTCTAGATAGCTCTCTCTCTCTCTAGATAGCTCTCTCTCTCTCTAGATAGCTCTCTCTCTCTCTAGATAGCTCTCTCTCTCTCTAGATAGCTCTCTCTCTCTCTAGATAGCTCTCTCTCTCTCTAGATAGCTCTCTCTCTCTCTAGATAGCTCTCTCTCTCTCTAGATAGCTCTCTCTCTCTCTAGATAGCTCTCTCTCTCTCTAGATAGCTCTCTCTCTCTCTAGATAGCTCTCTCTCTCTCTAGATAGCTCTCTCTCTCTCTAGATAGCTCTCTCTCTCTCTAGATAGCTCTCTCTCTCTCTAGATAGCTCTCTCTCTCTCTAGATAGCTCTCTCTCTCTCTAGATAGCTCTCTCTCTCTCTAGATAGCTCTCTCTCTCTCTAGATAGCTCTCTCTCTCTCTAGATAGCTCTCTCTCTCTCTAGATAGCTCTCTCTCTCTCTAGATAGCTCTCTCTCTCTCTAGATAGCTCTCTCTCTCTCTAGATAGCTCTCTCTCTCTCTAGATAGCTCTCTCTCTCTCTAGATAGCTCTCTCTCTCTCTAGATAGCTCTCTCTCTCTCTAGATAGCTCTCTCTCTCTCTAGATAGCTCTCTCTCTCTCTAGATAGCTCTCTCTCTCTCTAGATAGCTCTCTCTCTCTCTAGATAGCTCTCTCTCTCTCTAGATAGCTCTCTCTCTCTCTAGATAGCTCTCTCTCTCTCTAGATAGCTCTCTCTCTCTCTAGATAGCTCTCTCTCTCTCTAGATAGCTCTCTCTCTCTCTAGATAGCTCTCTCTCTCTCTAGATAGCTCTCTCTCTCTCTAGATAGCTCTCTCTCTCTCTAGATAGCTCTCTCTCTCTCTAGATAGCTCTCTCTCTCTCTAGATAGCTCTCTCTCTCTCTAGATAGCTCTCTCTCTCTCTAGATAGCTCTCTCTCTCTCTAGATAGCTCTCTCTCTCTCTAGATAGCTCTCTCTCTCTCTAGATAGCTCTCTCTCTCTCTAGATAGCTCTCTCTCTCTCTAGATAGCTCTCTCTCTCTCTAGATAGCTCTCTCTCTCTCTAGATAGCTCTCTCTCTCTCTAGATAGCTCTCTCTCTCTCTAGATAGCTCTCTCTCTCTCTAGATAGCTCTCTCTCTCTCTAGATAGCTCTCTCTCTCTCTAGATAGCTCTCTCTCTCTCTAGATAGCTCTCTCTCTCTCTAGATAGCTCTCTCTCTCTCTAGATAGCTCTCTCTCTCTCTAGATAGCTCTCTCTCTCTCTAGATAGCTCTCTCTCTCTCTAGATAGCTCTCTCTCTCTCTAGATAGCTCTCTCTCTCTCTAGATAGCTCTCTCTCTCTCTAGATAGCTCTCTCTCTCTCTAGATAGCTCTCTCTCTCTCTAGATAGCTCTCTCTCTCTCTAGATAGCTCTCTCTCTCTCTAGATAGCTCTCTCTCTCTCTAGATAGCTCTCTCTCTCTCTAGATAGCTCTCTCTCTCTCTAGATAGCTCTCTCTCTCTCTAGATAGCTCTCTCTCTCTCTAGATAGCTCTCTCTCTCTCTAGATAGCTCTCTCTCTCTCTAGATAGCTCTCTCTCTCTCTAGATAGCTCTCTCTCTCTCTAGATAGCTCTCTCTCTCTCTAGATAGCTCTCTCTCTCTCTAGATAGCTCTCTCTCTCTCTAGATAGCTCTCTCTCTCTCTAGATAGCTCTCTCTCTCTCTAGATAGCTCTCTCTCTCTCTAGATAGCTCTCTCTCTCTCTAGATAGCTCTCTCTCTCTCTAGATAGCTCTCTCTCTCTCTAGATAGCTCTCTCTCTCTCTAGATAGCTCTCTCTCTCTCTAGATAGCTCTCTCTCTCTCTAGATAGCTCTCTCTCTCTCTAGATAGCTCTCTCTCTCTCTAGATAGCTCTCTCTCTCTCTAGATAGCTCTCTCTCTCTCTAGATAGCTCTCTCTCTCTCTAGATAGCTCTCTCTCTCTCTAGATAGCTCTCTCTCTCTCTAGATAGCTCTCTCTCTCTCTAGATAGCTCTCTCTCTCTCTAGATAGCTCTCTCTCTCTCTAGATAGCTCTCTCTCTCTCTAGATAGCTCTCTCTCTCTCTAGATAGCTCTCTCTCTCTCTAGATAGCTCTCTCTCTCTCTAGATAGCTCTCTCTCTCTCTAGATAGCTCTCTCTCTCTCTAGATAGCTCTCTCTCTCTCTAGATAGCTCTCTCTCTCTCTAGATAGCTCTCTCTCTCTCTAGATAGCTCTCTCTCTCTCTAGATAGCTCTCTCTCTCTCTAGATAGCTCTCTCTCTCTCTAGATAGCTCTCTCTCTCTCTAGATAGCTCTCTCTCTCTCTAGATAGCTCTCTCTCTCTCTAGATAGCTCTCTCTCTCTCTAGATAGCTCTCTCTCTCTCTAGATAGCTCTCTCTCTCTCTAGATAGCTCTCTCTCTCTCTAGATAGCTCTCTCTCTCTCTAGATAGCTCTCTCTCTCTCTAGATAGCTCTCTCTCTCTCTAGATAGCTCTCTCTCTCTCTAGATAGCTCTCTCTCTCTCTAGATAGCTCTCTCTCTCTCTAGATAGCTCTCTCTCTCTCTAGATAGCTCTCTCTCTCTCTAGATAGCTCTCTCTCTCTCTAGATAGCTCTCTCTCTCTCTAGATAGCTCTCTCTCTCTCTAGATAGCTCTCTCTCTCTCTAGATAGCTCTCTCTCTCTCTAGATAGCTCTCTCTCTCTCTAGATAGCTCTCTCTCTCTCTAGATAGCTCTCTCTCTCTCTAGATAGCTCTCTCTCTCTCTAGATAGCTCTCTCTCTCTCTAGATAGCTCTCTCTCTCTCTAGATAGCTCTCTCTCTCTCTAGATAGCTCTCTCTCTCTCTAGATAGCTCTCTCTCTCTCTAGATAGCTCTCTCTCTCTCTAGATAGCTCTCTCTCTCTCTAGATAGCTCTCTCTCTCTCTAGATAGCTCTCTCTCTCTCTAGATAGCTCTCTCTCTCTCTAGATAGCTCTCTCTCTCTCTAGATAGCTCTCTCTCTCTCTAGATAGCTCTCTCTCTCTCTAGATAGCTCTCTCTCTCTCTAGATAGCTCTCTCTCTCTCTAGATAGCTCTCTCTCTCTCTAGATAGCTCTCTCTCTCTCTAGATAGCTCTCTCTCTCTCTAGATAGCTCTCTCTCTCTCTAGATAGCTCTCTCTCTCTCTAGATAGCTCTCTCTCTCTCTAGATAGCTCTCTCTCTCTCTAGATAGCTCTCTCTCTCTCTAGATAGCTCTCTCTCTCTCTAGATAGCTCTCTCTCTCTCTAGATAGCTCTCTCTCTCTCTAGATAGCTCTCTCTCTCTCTAGATAGCTCTCTCTCTCTCTAGATAGCTCTCTCTCTCTCTAGATAGCTCTCTCTCTCTCTAGATAGCTCTCTCTCTCTCTAGATAGCTCTCTCTCTCTCTAGATAGCTCTCTCTCTCTCTAGATAGCTCTCTCTCTCTCTAGATAGCTCTCTCTCTCTCTAGATAGCTCTCTCTCTCTCTAGATAGCTCTCTCTCTCTCTAGATAGCTCTCTCTCTCTCTAGATAGCTCTCTCTCTCTCTAGATAGCTCTCTCTCTCTCTAGATAGCTCTCTCTCTCTCTAGATAGCTCTCTCTCTCTCTAGATAGCTCTCTCTCTCTCTAGATAGCTCTCTCTCTCTCTAGATAGCTCTCTCTCTCTCTAGATAGCTCTCTCTCTCTCTAGATAGCTCTCTCTCTCTCTAGATAGCTCTCTCTCTCTCTAGATAGCTCTCTCTCTCTCTAGATAGCTCTCTCTCTCTCTAGATAGCTCTCTCTCTCTCTAGATAGCTCTCTCTCTCTCTAGATAGCTCTCTCTCTCTCTAGATAGCTCTCTCTCTCTCTAGATAGCTCTCTCTCTCTCTAGATAGCTCTCTCTCTCTCTAGATAGCTCTCTCTCTCTCTAGATAGCTCTCTCTCTCTCTAGATAGCTCTCTCTCTCTCTAGATAGCTCTCTCTCTCTCTAGATAGCTCTCTCTCTCTCTAGATAGCTCTCTCTCTCTCTAGATAGCTCTCTCTCTCTCTAGATAGCTCTCTCTCTCTCTAGATAGCTCTCTCTCTCTCTAGATAGCTCTCTCTCTCTCTAGATAGCTCTCTCTCTCTCTAGATAGCTCTCTCTCTCTCTAGATAGCTCTCTCTCTCTCTAGATATCTCTCTCTCTCTAGATATATATATATAGGGCAGGGGTGTCCTTCAAACTAAAAATCCCAACATGCCTCTAGGAGTCATGCCTGTAACTCTGTCTTGTGATGCCTCATGGGACTTGTAGTTCTACAACAGCTGTAGGGCCAGAGATGCCCACCCCTGATATAGGGTGCAACATGGAACATGGTGCCATTCCGCAGCCACCTGCCCACAACCAACCACTCCCCCCCACTTACATGATTCGTGGGGTTCTCTCTGCACCGTCCTGTAAATGTCGGCGTGGCTACAAGTCCCATCTACCGTTGTAGAGCTCAACGGAGAACAAGTGACGTCAACGCACTTTTAGTCCATTGATAACTTCCTCCACCTTCATAACTCCATACAGACATGGGGCTGGGGAAAGTCTACAGGAGCCTGTGCACTGCACCCGTGATCCACTCAGGGCCAGAGCTAGACCAGCTACTTGCACCCCCCTCCCGTGGCGCACAACCCCCAATCCCCCCACCCCGCATAGCCCCATTCTCCTGCAGGTTAGCTTCTGCAGGCGACAGGTGGATGTAATTTAATTTGAAATAGCCAATAGCAGACTGGCTATTGAAACCACACCCACTTAGCAGAGGAGTGAACCTGAGAAAGTTGTCTCTCAGTTGTGCTCCTCTGCTCAGTGGGCGGGTGCAATAGCCGGCCTGCTATTGGCTTTTGCAATTTGAAATAGATGGGGGGTGCCATGGTCAAGGCTGCACTCTAGGTAGCAGTGCGCCCTAGGCGGCTGCCTAGTTTGCCTAGTGGCAGCACCAGCCCTGAATCCACTGATCGCGGTTCCAATGCAAAAACAAAAAATGTATGTTTCCTCTTTTTTTGCAAAAGGTGCATTTATTACATTTTTGGGCAAAAAGTGGAATATTCCTTTAAAGCTCAACACCAACCCTACTATCAGTCTGACACACTTGCTCTCTTATACAGAAATTGCTTACTCTGATTTAGTTGCATTCTGTGAGCTCCTCATAATGTGCATTAGAAGCTGCAGCAAGTAAGAGCCCGCCTCATTTCCTGGCTGCAGGACATCCAGCATCTTCTAGCCCCTTTTCCTCCCCAGCATGACTGTCCCAGGCCCCCTTTTATCCATTTGGTTTCAGCTACTTCAACTGTCAGCTTTTCTTAACGAACGTATACACTTAACTAGTTGCAGGTTCCAGTAGCTGCTGCCTATAAAGGTGGATCCTTGCCAGCATTCCCTTCTTCCCTCCATTACACAACAATCTCACCTGTATAGCCATTCTTGCATATGCACTGATAATCATTAGCCATCTGGATGCAGTCGCGGGTGTTGAGTGCCACACAAGGTCCAGACAGGCACTCGTTGATGTCGCCCTCGCACCTCTCGCCGGTGTATCCTGGAGGGCAGTTGCAGCGGTAGCCCCCAACTTTATCCACACAGGTGCCGTTGTTCAGACACTTGGGCTGGCCAGAACTGGTGAGAGTGGAGCAGTCATCTTCATTGATCTCACACAGCACTCCTATGGAATTAGAAATACAATGCGGTCATAAAAGTCCAGGAGAAAGCAAAACGATATTCTTACATAACAGGAGCGTCTAAAGCAGGACACAGCCGAAGGAAAACCCAACGTGGGGACACACATGTGCAGTATGGAGGGAATAATACTAGGGATGCACCGATATATTGGACGAATAGGACACTTTTGGCTAAATGCCGAAAGTGCCATTTTTGTGCCGATACATCGGCGCATCCCTCGTTTCTTTCCTCCCTGCTGGGCGCTGCTCTGTGTCCCAGCGGGGAGGAGAGAAAGTAAGAGCCGGCCGATCGCTGTGAGCGGCCGGTGTCTATCCTCCCACACTGCTCGGCCGCCTATCACAGTGCAGGTGCAGCAGGGCGGTGTGGGGGTCCACACCGCCCTGCTGCACAAAAACGTCACAGACATCCAAATAAGCCGACGTTTCGGGGCCGCGCAGGGTCCCTTCCTCAAGGCAGAAAGACGTGACGTGATCTGCTTCTTTTCCTGTACCATTTTGGATCATAGTGCTAGGTATACCCTAAAGTAACATTATGGCAGCTGCTGAAAATGGATTTTACTCGCAATACAACTAAAAATGTGCATGTACTGTATTCAGTGCTCACTTTAAAACAAATATTTGTCATTGCTATTTATTGAACCTGAAAAAAAATATCAGACGGTCTCAGCATTAGTGGTATCCTGTGATACAATCTTTTTTTTGCATATTTTATGCAGATACAAATCAATAATAAATGTTTTATGTAGTTATAGCAAATATTTGCTCTGAACCATGTGCTGGCATACGGTACTAGAAACAAAGGGGATGACATTTGTTTAGGGAAAGCTGTGATACAAAATGAAGGAGCCATTACAACCTGGCACATTTCAGTCATTGCATCGATTAGGGATATGCGAGATCCCTACATCGGCCGTTTCAGCCTAGCGTTCCTCCAGAGGTTTGGCCTGTGGCTGATTGACCTGCCATTTGATGGTGCCTGGATATCTTGGGGGTAACACCGCTTGGCAGAGTCAGTGGCATAAACCCATTTCGCTTTTTAGCGGTCTGTAAAAATGGCAATCTGACCACCAATGTAAGGAGCATTCTTCCCACTGACCGCCAATGTAAGGAGCATTCTTCCCACTGACCCCCAATATAAGGCGCATTCTTCCCACTGATCACCAATGTAAGGCACATTCTTCCCACTGACCCAACGAAAGGAACATTCTTCCCACTGATCACCAATGTTAGTATCATTCTTCCCAATGTAAGGAGCATTGCTTCATCTGACAGCCAACGTAAGAGGCATTCTACCCACCACTGACCGCCAACGTAAGGGGCATTCTTCCCACCACTGACCGCCCACGTAAGGGGCATTCTTCCCACTGACCGCCAATGTGAGGGGCATTCTTCCCACTGACCACCAATGTAAGGAACATTTTTTCCACTGACCACCAATGTAAGGAACATTCTTCCCACTGACCACCAATGTAAGGGGCCTTCTTCCCACCACTGACGGCCAACGTAAGGGGCATTCTTCCCACCACTGACCGCCAACGTAAGAGGCATTCTTCCCACCACTGACCGCCAACGTAAGGGGCATTCTTCCCACTGACCGCCAATGTGAGGGGCATTAATCCCACTGACCA
Organism: Nanorana parkeri; assembly: GCF_000935625.1. Classification (NCBI taxonomy): domain Eukaryota; kingdom Metazoa; phylum Chordata; class Amphibia; order Anura; family Dicroglossidae; genus Nanorana; species Nanorana parkeri. The sequence goes on along the minus strand of NW_017307480.1, from coordinate 281,515 downwards.
CCAATGTAAGGAACATTTTTTTCACTGACCACCAATGTAAGGAACATTCTTCCCACTGACCACCAATGTAAGGGGAATTCTTCCCACTGACCGCCAATGTAAGGAGCATTCTTCCCACTGACCGCCAATGTAAAGGGTATTCCTCCCACCACTGACGGCCAACGTAAGGGGCATTCTTCCCACCACTGACGGCCAACGTAAGGGGCATTCTTCCCACCACTGACCGCCAACGTAAGGGGCATTCTTCCCACCACTGACCGCCAACGTAAGGGGCATTTTTCCCACCACTGACCGCCAACGTAAGGGGCATTCTTCCCACCACTGACGGCCAACGTAAGGGGCATTCTTCCCACCACTGACCGCCAACGTAAGGGGCATTCTTCCCACCACTGACCGCCAACGTAAGGGGCATTTTTCCCACCACTGACCGCCAATGTAAGGGGCATTCTTCCCACCACTGACGGCCAACGTAAGGGGCATTCTTCCCACCACTGACGGCCAATGTAAGGGGCATTCTTCCCACCACTGACCGCCAACGTAAGGGGCATTCTTCCCACTGACCGCCAATGTAAGGGGCATGCTTCCCACTGACCACCAATGTAAGGAACATTCTTCCCACTGACCACCAATGTAAGGAACATTCTTCCCACTGACCACCAATGTAAGGGGAATTCTTCCCACTGACCACCAATGTAAGGAGCATTCTTCCCACTGACCACCAATGTAAGGGGAATTCTTCCCACTGACCGCCAATATAAGGAGCATTCTTCCCACTGACCGCCAATGTAAAGGGTATTCCTCCCACCAAGACCTGGAAATTACTTCAAGGGTTTCATTGGGGGTAAAAAAGGTTGACAAAAAGGTCTACATGCTTACCAAGGGTTCCTGGCGGACAGGAGCAGATGTAACGACCAATCAGGTCAATACAGGATCCTCCATTCTGACACGGGTGAGACTGGCACTCATTTATGTTAATTTCACAGTTCGTTCCTTCAAATCCAGCCGGGCACTAGAGAAACAGAAGAACGTTAAACATGAACAAAAACAAAAAACCAAGGTGATGATATAATCTTGTCTCTTTAGATTCTTTAGTCTTCCTCACCTCACACACATAACCGCCAAGGTAGCTGTGGCAAGACCCTCCGTTAAGACAAGGATCGGGGTCACACTGGTTGATGGGCGTCTCACAGTAGCTGCCAGTGTAGCCCCCTCTGCAGAAACACTTGTGAGAGTTGCCGGTGTTCATACAGGTTCCCCCAGCGTGGCAGAGCGTATCCACACGAACACCTATCACAAAAACAATATGTAACGGTCCATGGCATAAGCCCTTGTCCTGCTTTTACCCACTTTTAGCCCTTATACGCACCTTTCCTGTTTGCTGCTACGTCACAAGAGACACGTGGGATATCACAGTAACTTCCTGTCCATCCAGGTAGACACTCACATCGGATAGACGGGCCTATCTGAGTGCAACGGCCCCCATTCTGGCAAGGGGAGCGGCGGCAAAGTTCCAGCAAGTTCTGGAACAGAGAGGCAGAGGAACTGTTAACATTGGCAAATATACTCATGCTTAATGTTGGTAAAAAGAAGCAACACATAAAAGGGAATATTCACCCAAAATCTGAATGTTTGAGAACCTGAGTGAAACTTTAATCATCTTGATGGTGAAGGAACGCAAAGAACACTTTGGAAAGTCACTTTTACACTCCTCTCGAAACTTAACATTTTAACTATTTCTGACATAGAATTTGGAAAAGTCAGATGCTGACGTTTCTTCAACTGCCAAAGATCAAGGACATTGAAGTTAAAGGAGAACTATGAGGCGAGTGATTTTCACTTACCCTCATAGTGCGAGCCGACGTGCGACAATGAGACTGTCACAGGTCGCCTCTATAGATCGGGATTTGAGCGAACACATACCGTCGCTCACTCACTTTCCGATCTCCCTGCACAGAGCGGACTGTCGAGTCACTTTTCACCGCAGGGATTCCCCCCTTCCGCGCTCCGATCATCCAGCGCTGAGGGGCGGAATAAACAGGGGGGGAGGGCACAGCTGGCTCTGCCTATAGATAGGCAGAGCCTGCTGTCAATCAGCCAGCTGGGAGAATCTCAACAGTATTGTCAGGATCCATCCCAGCTGCGGCGCTATAGCAATAGCTCGCTATATACTGGGCTTTGGGTCACGGGAGGACGATAGTATATGCCCTCCCGTGACCCTAAAGAGAACTATGGGATGAAAAGGTTACCCCACAGTTCTCTTTTAAAGGATAAATGTTAAAGTACAAGTCTGTGTGTCTGCATTTCATATTATACATGCAACGGCTCAGCATACTGCAGTATAGCTTCATATCATGATGCAGGTCTTGCTTACCACCACAGTTTTTGCAATAAACAATTATGGTGCTTTCTATTACTACTGCCTAGAGAACATCTAGGAGGGTTATCCGGCGCTTTCCTGTACCATGCAGACGCACCGGAGGTGACTGGCAAAACTACACCTCCCCGCATTCCTAGCACCTTTTGCCCACAGTGAGGCATCTTTATGTGAATGGCCCTTGCAGCCCCGTGGGGGTGATATATGTGCTGTCCACGTGTGCTGATGAGCTCACAGTGTTCGATCAAAGTTTGTGACCAGTCAAAGTGGTCACACATTTTAACGTAATCCCGCCCAGTTTTACAGCGGTGGAATGTGTGACCGCACATTAGCGCAAGCGTTCCGATGCTTTCTCAGCTGTTCCATGGCAGATCGGCTCACTGCGCATGTGCAGGATAATCGATCTGCATTACCCCCACCTGCCTGGAACAGCTGATCGGTCCTCAAATGTCACCTCTATCCGTCTTTGTGAGTGCGGTGGAATATAAGATCGCAGTCACAAAGTCGGATAGAAGTGACATTTGAGGACCGATCAGCTGTTCCAGGCAGATGGGGGTAATGTAGATCGATTCTCCTGCACATGCGATCTGCCCTGGAACAGCTGACAAAGTGTTGGAATGTTTGACCCAATGGGTGGTCACATATTCCGCCGCTGTAAAACTGGGCGGGATTAAGTGTAAATGTGGCACCACGTGACCGGTCACACATTCTAACGTAGTCACAAACTTTGATAGAACACAGGCAAATCGTACAGTGCTGGGCAGTATAAGGCGGGCATGTGCAATGCTAAAGCAGAGATGACTAATCTGTGTCTGTACAGTAACAAGGGTAATGACCACATTGCATCACCCCGTCATGCTGTTGTCTAATACAGCCGGGCAGACACAAACTGCGGCATTGCAGGAGCAGGTGAAAAAGTCACCACTGCAGAGGAACTTAAATAAAACCCGGACGTCATTTTAAAAAGGTAAATTCTGAGATTTTCAGTCCATGTGAAAGAATCAGGGACAGCGCTGAGGATTACCTGGTGATGCTGCAAGGATTTTTTTCAACCATTGCCCCCCCCAATTTATCAGAAATTTGTTTACAGCAATCTGCCACATCCTGCTCACCTGGCACTGCGCCCCTGTGTATCCATTGGGACAGATACAGCGATAGGACTCTACCCTGTCCACACACACAGCTCCATTCTGGCAGGGTCGGGAAGCGCACTCATCCACTTCGTGTTGGCAGTGAGAACCGGTGAAGCCAGGGCGGCAGATGCAGGTGTAAGTGTCCACGCCGTCTACGCAGGTTCCACCATTAAAGCAGGAGCTGCAGATAACAGATGTACAAATGCAATAAGTACAGCGACTGCGCCCAAAAGCATGGACAGAAAATCGTATACATCAATTCATTCAACTTTAGCTTTAAGTCAATCATTCCAGTGGAGCCAAATGCACTCTGTTCAGAGTTATATGATCGCTTCTGTGAGCAAAGCCAGGAGCATGCATAAAACGTATGACCTCTTCCATATCGCCATGGCCACAACGACATAATTTCATGCCCACTCATGAATGAAACCTTACTTATAAATCTATCAAAAGGCAATTTAGTAAGTGAGGTTTGTTATTTGCATCTATGACAATGAAGATACTGTTCCTTCCTTGAATTATGTTGTGCTCTATCTGAAGGTGGCATGGAGTAAAGTGAACCTGTGACCAATCTTTGCACATTTCGAGTATATCAATAATATTTACAAGCAGGAAATGAGCTTTACCTTTCATGTTACTCCCATATTTAGGGTGCAAGATGAAGCATGGTTGCAATTAACATCCCCTAAACCTATACCGCTCCCCCTTTACTTGGATCATATGGTGCATCTTCCAAGGGAATCCTTGAATTTTTTGGTTATCTTAAAGTGGTTGTGCACCACCCGCAAAGCCATCTTACCGAGGTAAATTAATATACTACAGGTCCCATCTTCCACTACAGCAGGTGGGACATTCGCAAAGCATGCCGGCTATCCCTCACCGCTCTGCAGTTCAGCCTTACTTTCTTCAGCTAGAACCTTCGTATGGACCCGAGGCTGTGGAAAAGCTGTGCAAGAGCCCGATTGGGACTGAAGCGCACTGGACCGCATTCCGGCCGGCTCACTGTTTTGGGGCGAGAGGGGGAGTAGCGGTACAGTGAAGTCAATGGCAACGCAGCCACGCCCTCCCGGCCGCAATGCGATCACCCGCACCCGAACGCATTGCCTGCGTCCCAGTCAGAAAAAATGCTGCGGAGGTTGTGGCTGCGGTGCCATTGACTTAAATACACCACCACGCCCCCCCCCCTCCCCCCCAAAACAAGTGAGTCGGGCGAAAATGCAATCCAGTGCATTCAGACACCAATCGGGCCGGAACGCACTGTGGCTCGTGTGAACTAGACCTTAGACCCCAATCACAATCAGCGACATGGTGAATTGCGCGTTTTTGCACGACAAGGTCGTGCAATATTGCCAGTAATGCGCGACACCAGTGAGTCTATTGGGGCCGAATTGTGCGACATCCTCCGAAAAAAGGGTCATGGACGAGCTACAGGCGACATTGAGCTGTGACATGTGAACAGCTCCATTGAAATGCATTGGACAAGCTACAGAGCGATATTGCGTGGAAATATGCGCGATTTCAGAGCGGAAATTGCGCGTCTTAAATCAATGTTGATACATTTACTAATGGCTCAATCAATGTCAATGTTCGCAGCTGATGCCTGAACTGATGAGGATGATTGCTCCAGTGTGTGCAGCTACAGAGGTCAGCTATGAAGCTCATTAACAAGTGTGAATGTTCATAGCTTGGTTACATTTTAAGATCTTCCCAAACTGATACATTTAGAAGTGGATATCCTGCAGGCTGATCTAAAAACGGTTTCCAACTTGGCCTTCACAGAACCTACCTCTCAGTACAGTCCGGTATGTTGGTTTCGCAGACTGGCCCCGTGTATCCCGGCGCACAGGAGCACACGTAGCTGTTAACATAATCCAAGCAGGTGGCTCCGTAGCGGCACGGGTTACTAAGACATTCATTGATCTCATTCACGCATCTCGGTCCGGTGAAGCCAGGCAGACATGTGCAGGAGTACGAATTCACGCCATCTTTGCAGGAACCGCCATTAAGACATGGATCTAAGAGTGCAGGAAAAAAAAGAGCAAAGGAAATGAAAAAAACTTACAGGCTGGTCGCATTAAAACAGGATTGTTTTTTGGTTTCTTTTTAAACTGCGACTTACTTGGTGAACAATCATTATAATCAGTCTCACAGTTGTTACCAGTGTAACCTGGCTTACAGACACAGTTGTATCCCCCTGGAAGGTTGGCGCACTGTCCACCATTTTGGCAAGGGCTCCTGTTGCACTCATCCACATCAATGTCACATGTGTCACCTATAATAGTAAGTGGCAAAATTACCCAGTATTCTATGACGCACATGCCTTCCAGCACCAGCCGCACGCATGTATGTGGCAGCTTGACCCTAAAGCCCACCGCTGTGCTGCCACATGCATGCCTATGGCTGGCGGCAACGGGTTTATTTATTACCCTCAAAAAGCATGTGAATGTGACAGTTACCTTCCCATCCAGAAAGACATTTGCAGGTGTAGCTTTCATAGTCTGCAGATGCTGTGCAGACACCGCCATTATGACAAGGCTCAGAGCTGCAGGGCACAAGGAGGGTCTCGCATGTCTGGCCTGGAAGGAAAACAGAAAAGAACCATTTAAACATTATAGCTTTGTGATCTCACTCTGCACCCCACACATCATTTACATATTGCCTCAGCAACAACCTATCCCTGCAATACAGAAAAGAAGAGGAAGCTCCTGTGACAAAACAGATTAGCAAGAAGACTGCAGGAAAAAGGTATGCATAGGGTGTCGGGGGGGGGGGGGGGGGGGGGGG
>NW_017307480.1:269682-275206 GCF_000935625.1 Nanorana parkeri | reverse complement strand
TTGGTGGTGGGGGGGGGGGGGGGGGGGGGGGGTAGGGACCCATTACTGGAGTTATGCTTAAATCAAAAGCAGTTTTAGAAGTAATAATAGCAAACTGCACACATACAACAGTGTAAGTCATCCGGCATTTTTACATTTACGAAGTCTATAATGCAACAGGAAACGTTCTGGGGGTGGGGTGTGTATGGTATATAGATGGGCTTGAACCAAACTCACCTGTATATGGCAGAGTACACAGACAGCTATATCCGGCAATGCCATCCACACACGTTCCTCCATTCAGGCAAGGAGCTGGGGCACACTCATTAATATTAGTCTCACAAAAGTTACCTGTATGGGAAGAAGAATATTTGAATACACCAAATGTGACATAAAAGGATGATGGATGCAAAGAGAACCCACCAAGGATAGGCATTTGTAGTAATCTTAAGCTCTACTCTTAAATCGGTATAGTAGCATAACCCTGTCTCTCAGGCATAGTAGTCTGTCCTGTTATTAAGGTTCACCACACACGTCCCAATCTGTCTGCACAACCTCCTTTAAGATGTAGTGCAAGGACCTGCCTGACTTGATACTGATTAATTGGTTAGATTAGGTAGGTCCTCATATTACATGGAGTGGATCCTCAGACTGGAATCCATTGTGGGCTGCTGTGCTGTAAAGAAGCTCCATCCACATGTGCATTGCTTGTATAGCTCCCATGCGTGCCGTAGAGGTGTCAGGAGCCAGAATGTGAGGTCACTCAGGTCCAGGCACCTCTACAGGACACGCAAGGGAGCAGTAAGCAATGCACGTATGGATGGAGCTCCCTCGCGGCCATAGCCCCAGCCCACCCCACCTCAAGCTGACACTCGGTGGATGGACCTCCCTTGTGGCCATAGCCCCAACCTACCCCAAGCTGACACTCGGCACCGGGCAGCAAATTTTGAATGGCTGCTTAGTGCGAGAACTGACTGTGCTGCGCTAGGAGGAGGCAGAGGAGCCTCTCACCTAGAAAAGTGGAAGGTATGCGGCGACCCACTGAACACGGGGTCACAACCCACCAGTTGAGAACCAAGGCGTAAAGGGTCAGTTCACCTTTATAATAAAATTTGCATTACAGTCAGGAGGCCCCAATAGCTGACAAACCGTGGTGCTGTGTAGAGAAATTGAGCTTTCTGCACCTAAAGACCATAGCAGCACGCATTCAAACCGCACATGTGTTAAGAGTACAATAATTATTATTACATAGTATTTATATAGTGCGAACAGTTTGTGCAGCACTTTACAATGTAAGGAAGACATTACAATACAATTCAGGACAAGATGGTAAGGAGGGCCCTGCACCTGGGGGCTTACAATCTAAAAGAGGAGGGGGAAATGATACATGAGGAGGGAGCTGTGAGGGGATGAATTATTTGAGAATGTGATGGTTCAGTGGTTAGGTTGAGGTGGGATAGGCTTCCCTGAAGAGATGAGTCTTTAGGTAGGGAATGCCTAAAGACAGTCAAGGTGGGAGATAGACAGACAGGTTGGGGTAAAGAGTTCCAGAGGATGGGAGAGACTCTAGAGAAGTCCTGGAGGCGAGTATGGGAGGAGTTGACTAGGGAGCTGGAAAGCAGGAGGTCTTTGGATGAGCGGAGTGGACGGTTAGGGTGATATTTTGAGACAAGGTCTGAGATATATCCGGGGGCAGAGTTGTGGACGGCTTTATAAGCGACTGTTAATATTTTTAATTTTATCCTTTGGATGAGTGGAAGCCAGTATAGGGATTGGCAGAGGGGGGTTGCAGACACTGAGCGGTTGGTCAAGTGGATGAGTCTGGCAGCTGCATTCATGATAGACTAAAGGGGGGATAGCCTGTGTAGTGGAAGGCCAATGAGGAGGGAGTTGCAATAGTCAAGACGAGATAATAATGTGAATAATGTGACGAGAGAATAATGTGTGCTGTGTTTCAGCCCTAAAGGATAAGCTGACTTATGAAAGATTTTTGACTGGCCCAATATCTGCAATACATTCGTCTTTGTAAAAACTCAACCTGAAAAAAATGACTTAAGTTTAAGTGGCGACTTTACCTCGGAAGCCCTCCCGGCAGCGGCAGACTGGTCGTCCAAGATGGTCAGTGCAACTTCCTCCATTCTGACAGGTGCTGGCAGTACAAACGTCACTGCTCCGCCGGTCACACGACCGGCCGGACCAGCCCTGGTGACATTCGCATGCATATCTAAGACAAGGACAAACACCAAGAGCATAGATTAAGGAATGTGCAAAGTTAAAGAAATACCAGCTCAAAACTAGTTAAAAACTAACCACACACAACCGAGAGTCACTAAAAATGATTCCTATGGACAGAAAGTGTTGGAAAAGCGCCATTTACATGGGTTATGTTTATTTCTCAACGTTGATTTAAATAATAAGTTAGTGGAAGCAAACCAAACAAATCCATACAGAAAAGAAGACTATGCTTTACAAAGAAGTTTCCAGGATGATATCCCGGCAGTACTTACACCTCATTGACTTTGCGGCACACACCATGGAGACACGTAGGAGTGCATAGCTGGGTGGGGTTACACAGAGAGTCGCGGGGTCCACCACCCTCAGGACAAACACAGCGGAAACCATTCTGTGTCACCTGACAGACTCCCCCAGATCGACATGGGTTGGATGCACATGGAGACACCTCTATGTTACAGAGCGGACCTAGAAGAGACAATATTGGAACGGCATTAACACATGATCAGGAAAGCATCCTGGTGTGCACCACAGAGAGGGTTCAGTCAATTTATAGGACTTATTGGAGATACCAAAACTGGGTGACTCCATTATAGTGGTCATGACTCAAACCAAAGTCTGGAAAATAAAGATGGGGTGGAGAGAGAGAGAAACAAAAAGAGGGAGAGAGGAAAAGAAGAAAGAGGGGAAAGCACGGGAGAAAGGGAGGAGAGGGAAGGAAAGAGATGGGGTGGAGAGGGAAGGAAAGAAAAGGAGTGAGAGGGAAGAAAAAGGAAGACAAGGGAAGGAAGACGAGGGAAGACGAGGGAAGGAAGACGAGGGAAGGAAGAAAAAGGAAGACGAGGGAAGGAAGAAAAAGGAAGACGAGGGAAGGAAGAAAAAGGAAGACGAGGGAAGGAAGGAAAGAAAAGAGGGAAGGAAGGAAAGAAGGAAAGAGAGAGGGAAGGAAGGAAAGAAGGAAAGAGAGAGGGAAGGAAGGAAAGAAGGAAAGAGAGAGGGAAGGAAGGAAGGAAGGAAAGAGAGAGGGAAGGAAGGAAGGAAGGAAAGAGAGAGGGAAGGAAGGAAGGAAGGAAAGAGAGGGAAGGAAGGAAGGAAAGAGAGGGAAGGAAGGAAGGAAAGAGAGGGAAGGAAGGAAGGAAAGAGAGGGAAGGAAGGAAGGAAAGAGAGGGAAGGAAGGAAGGAAAGAGAGGGAAGGAAGGAAGGAAAGAGAGGGAAGGAAGGAAGGAAAGAGAGGGAAGGAAGGAAGGAAAGAGAGGGAAGGAAGGAAGGAAAGAGAGGGAAGGAAGGAAGGAAAGAGAGGGAAGGAAGGAAGGAAAGAGAGGGAAGGAAGGAAGGAAAGAGAGGGAAGGAAGGAAGGAAAGAGAGGGAAGGAAGGAAGGAAAGAGAGGGAAGGAAGGAAGGAAAGAGAGGGAAGGAAGGAAGGAAAGAGAGGGAAGGAAGGAAGGAAAGAGAGGGAAGGAAGGAAGGAAAGAGAGGGAAGGAAGGAAGGAAAGAGAGGGAAGGAAGGAAGGAAAGAGAGGGAAGGAAGGAAGGAAAGAGAGGGAAGGAAGGAAGGAAGGAAAGAGAGTGAAGGAAGGAAGGAAAGAGAGTGAAGGAAGGAAGGAAAGAGAGTGAAGGAAGGAAGGAAAGAGAGTGAAGGAAGGAAGGAAAGAGAGTGAAGGAAGGAAGGAAAGAGAGTGAAGGAAGGAAGGAAAGAGAGTGAAGGAAGGAAGGAAAGAGAGGGAAGGAAGGAAGGAAAGAGAGGGAAGGAAGGAAAGAGAGGGAAGGAAGGAAAGAGAGGGAAGGAAAGCAAGAAAGAGGGAAGGAGAGAAAGAGCAAAAGGAAAGCAAGAAAGAAAGACCGAAAGAAAAAGAGAAAAATAAAGTGAGAGAAAAAAATATAAATTGAGGAAGGAAAGAGAAAGAAAAGAACACAATTTTATTGTCAGTCGAGATTAATAAGAAGCAACCAGCAGATATCAGCGGATGTAAAAACTACAACACCCAGCATGAGGTCAGCCAAAGAGCCCAATATGCATGCTGCAACTTGCAGTTCTTCAGTGTCCAGAGATCTGCTGCTTGTCCATTTATGGCCTTAGACCTCTTTCCACTACCAAGCCCTTCCACTTCTTTAATGTCCTACTATGTTGTTTTTTCCCCCCAAACACCATCTGCTCTTTATTAAAAAGATCTTCCATCTACCACTGGCTGACCATTTATGGTTCTCAGAACGGAGAGAGATATGTTGTTGTTGTAAGAAGAAAAAAAATAGATCTTCCTCCATTAGCACAGAAATAGATTTAGGAAAACATAGTTCAGTCCAGGAAAAGCGCCCGGAGCATGAACTGACAGTCTGTCCCCGACACTGAAATAACCAGCCGAGGGGTCAACCAGCATCAGCTGTGTACACATCACACCAGTGCAGCTGGCAGCTAGAAGTGTCCATCTCCCCCTGGCATCTCATCGGTGCATTGCCAGACCAAGTCCATACATGACCGGTCCTTGTACTGACTAAAGATTGGTCGACTTTCACAAGCTATAGAACAGGTGGCGTCAGTCTACTGTGAAGGTGGTCTCAGACTGGTCACCATTATGCCGGTCACCATGTATGCTCTGCAGTCTAATGTTAACAATTTCTGGGAGTTTGGCCATTTTGTAGACAATATTGTGTAGACAGAAATCTGCTCCTGCATGGTCAACCCGGCCAGGTGTCACCTAGCCTCCCCTTTGTTTTGTACTGTTTAGGCCTCATTCTCACAGGATTCGGCCGCCACCTACAGCTCCGTACTGCGTGCACGGCCGTATCGGGCAGCTCCCGGGAAAGACAGGTGCTGCGTGTGATTAGAACGCAGCCCCCGTCCTTCTCTATGGGACTACATGGCCACACGCCCCCCTCAAGTGCACGTCCGTGCGGGTGCGTTTCCTGGCTCGGATGCAGACAGGATCCATCCTGTCAACGTACGAGTACGCTCACCTGCACGGACGTGCAGGGCGGGTGAGCGTAGGGCGGCGTACGGCCGCACAGTCCCCCATAGAGAAGGACAGGGGCTGCATACTAATCACACGCAGCACCTGTCCTTCCTGGGAGCTGCCCGATACGGCCGTGCACGCAACACGGAGCTGTACGTGCCGGCCGATTCCCGTGTGAATGGGGCCTTAATGTACCTTTGGATGCTTTTTATTATATCTGTATAAAACAAACCTGTTGATCTTGTCAAAAATTCACAGCTGTCCCGTGTCCTCTGCACATTTCCTGTGTTATCTCAAAGTGCCCTCTTCCTTCTTATCATGGACTACAGAATGATTAACCTTTATGTTGTGGCATCGCTTCATTA
>NW_017307480.1:267289-269222 GCF_000935625.1 Nanorana parkeri | reverse complement strand
CCCCCCCCCCCCCCCAAGCATGCAGTTGGGATAGAGGGGACGAAGTTTGTGCTAAGAATTTACAACACAGGCTATTAACAGCAAGGCACTAAAATTGGTCTGGTAATATGGAGGATGTAGCACAGAGCTTGACTGCTATCAGAAGGTAAATATATGTAATATTGTAGTAATGTATTTTCATATATAATAATGTGATATTGTAATGTATTTTTATATATAATAATGTAATGTAATGTTTTAAATTTACCTAATTTATAAGAGTATTTTTTTTTTTTTTAATTGTCAGCATACATACTAGCCTTCTACCCTTTGGTCAGTGGCGTAACTATAGCCATAGTAGCCCAGGCGGCTGCTATGGGGCCTGGGGGTGGAAGGGGGCCCCATTAGGTTTGGCGAGACATATTAAACATAGAACATGCGAAGACATTGTCGGGATCCGTTTTGGCTGCGGCGTCTCAGTATATAGGGAGCTGTAGCTCGTGGTATACTGAGCTTAGGGTGACGGGAGGACGCTAGTTTGTGTCTTCCCGTGACCCTTAAGAGAACTATGGGGAACAGCCCTGAAGAAGTCTTTCGTCCGGCTGCGCTCAGCTCTGCACCTCGCAGCTTCGCTTTGCTCCGCACTGCTTCCTGTGCACCGAGTCACAGGCTTGACAGCGAAAGCGGAATTTTGTTATTTTAACAAGTCCCGGACGATGCAATTTTGCCATTTTAGTTTTAAGTGGTGTTGAGCTTTAAATTTAATTCTTAAACATAAAAAAAACACACAATAATCACTGCACACTTGTCCGAAATAACACGGCAACTCGAAGAGTTAAACACGACTGAACACTTTCAGATAACATCAAAAATAATTAGGTTAAACCCATTTTTTTTTTTAAGTTTCATGTTCAAAGTACTTGTTTTCGGAGCAGACATGACCATCTGCATTTCGGTCCGTAATTGGGGGGAATTGAGAAAAACAACCTGGAAAATGAGTGTGGCAGTTAAATGTATGTGTCGCCATCTGTTTCCAGCTGGACAGCGCTGTCCGGTCCCCCACCTCTACAAGGCTCCTATTGTGTACCCAGAGCCGTAAAATCAAATTACAGCACTCCGAGCATTCCGAAAATGTCTCACCCAACTTCAAAGTGTCCTCCTCGCTTCCCCTACACTCAGCAAGTACTACTAGGATGATAGGTTCTCTTTCCTCGGAGGATCTACATTTGTCATGGTGCACACAGAATCCTATACTGTATATTGAAAGGAAATCCCTTTTCAAGTCTAATGATCATTTCCTGTTAAGGGGACACACACACAGACAGACACACACACGTTGGTCTCCATATGAACACCTACGGATAACTTATCCACTTCTAACACGTTAGGAAAGTTAATATAATAATCTCATTATCGGTTTGTAAGCTTGTACTTCTCTTTTATACAATGTTGTTATTTCTGCAATAGGTTTTCGATATACAAGTATATACACTTTACATTGTCAACATTGTATTTATTTGTATTATCTGTATTGCTCACCCTTACTTGTAGCAACTGCTGCTTAAAGGGTCATTCCACTTGCCCAGGTGAATATGGGAAAACTGAATTAGCCCCACCAATCTGCCCCCTCCCGCTGCTCTTTCCTTTGAAAGAATGCTGCTTCCCCTCTGCAGTTCCCAGTGTACGCTCCATACACTGTACCACACAACATCGCAGCCCTGCCCTAGGTATTTCAAATTACCCTCGCAAATGGAGGATTCATTGGTCAGCACTGTCACCTGACCACACTGACCACAGAGCTTCTCATTGGTCATCGCAGGCAGAAGCACTTCTCACTGGCTCCCCATTTACGAGCGTAATTTGAAATACATAATGCAGGACTGCAATGCTGTACGGGGGACAGATTGTACACACACAGCCACCAAGGGGAAGCAGGGTTCTTTCGAAAGGTAAG
>NW_017307480.1:266713-267174 GCF_000935625.1 Nanorana parkeri | reverse complement strand
TAATAATAATAATTTAATAAAGCTCTATAGACTTCTATAGGACCATCTCCGGTCTCAGGATACAGATCCATAAAAGTCTATGGTGCGCTAATGTGCAGGAGCGGCCAGGATCATGAAGACTTCTCACGCTGGATGTAAATAAAACAGCAGAACCATGACCTTCGACCTGGCCTAACCCACCCCCTTCCTCCACAGATGCATTCTTACCCCGATCCCACGGACGCAGCCTCCGGCGTTTGTTTATATGCAGCTCTCCAAATGTAATATGCTGGTGAGCTTTCAATGCATGTAAGGCGCTGTGATGGAGGAAGCAAACTGTGCTACATATAATGATGCGGTTACACACTGTTCAGGATAAGGCGGCTACCATTGTCTGCTTTTAGACACATCTCTCTAAATGACAGAAATAAGCTCAGGCAGTCTATGTGATAATATTTTAATATTTCATTCAATATCCCCAG
>NW_017307480.1:261333-266617 GCF_000935625.1 Nanorana parkeri | reverse complement strand
GGGGGAGGGGTGGTCATGTCCATTACAGGGACCGTATCCCTATATCAATGCTGCATCATAGAAGTGCAATGTAACATGCTGACATTTATTACCTGTGAATCCCGGCTTGCAGACACATTCGTATTTGTTGATTCCGTCTTCACACTCGCCGTAGTCACAAGGGTTGCTGGCACAGTCATCATAATTGTACTCGCAGTTCACACCTGACAAGAAAAAAACATTTGGGCTTATATTGAAATGCTCTCAACTATTGATGATGATGATTATTGCTCCAAAATATCAGAGCGGAACCCAACTTAAAACTGATCTCCTCAGCCATACCCCATATGGTAGGGGACTCCCTCGTCTGATGGGATTTAATGTACATATGTCTCTCCTGTGACCTTAAAGTGAACCTGTCAGCAGTTTATAAACATTTAAAAAGGTAAAGTCCTGCCGAAGGACTAAGAAAAAGCTTCTCCGAGTACCTCTCTGAAAATAGTTTTACTTGTTTTTATTAGGCCTGACTTCAAGAATAATCCATGCCAACACTGGCCACCGAGACAGTCTGGTAGTAGGCGGGTTTATCCTGGGCTGGCCTAGGTTTTTTTGTCTTTGCCAGGCTCCAATCCTCCTGTAGGTGGCAATATATCCTGAAAGTTGAAGAGTTCCTCTGCCCCTCAATGGACAGGAAAGAAAACTAGTTTCAGAGAGGCAGAGGGCAGTTTTCTCGCTAAAAAGAATGACAGCAGGCATCTTCTGCTATCTGCCATGAGGCAAAATCATTAACTTTAAAAGTCTAGCAATAGTTGACAGCATACTTGTAAGATGGCTGCAGACGTCAGATAGCCAGCACACAAGATATGAAGGTCAAGAGATCATATTGTGAAATGTGTTCCTGTAAAGCAAACTGGACCTGACCAGTCTTAAATTCAATCTCTGTGTCCCGTAGGAGCATCTTAGGCTTAAAGTGACATTAAACCCTCAGATTTTTTTAACATAAACCAATAGTGTAATGTGCGCCTTACTGTAATCCATGGTTGTTTCCCTTCTCTTTGCTGCTCTTCCTTTTAAATCTGTATCTGTTCTCATGCTGGGCAGAACTTCTGTTTTGCAGCAGACTGCCTTGTCTCTGGAATGGATACCCGGTGTCTGTGTGTACGTTTGCAACCTGAGCCAGCACTACAGGAAGAGGCACTCAGCTGCAAAGGGAAGTTCTCCCCAAGCATGAGAAGACATGAGGATTTAAAAAGAGCAGCAAAGAGAAGGGAAACAACCATGGATTACAGTAAGGCGCACATTACAGTATTGTTTTATGTTAAAAAATCTGAGGGTTTAATATCACTTTAAGACTGTGTACAGGACCTAGA
Source organism: Nanorana parkeri (assembly GCF_000935625.1). Classification (NCBI taxonomy): domain Eukaryota; kingdom Metazoa; phylum Chordata; class Amphibia; order Anura; family Dicroglossidae; genus Nanorana; species Nanorana parkeri. The sequence continues at coordinate 265,268 of NW_017307480.1, read as the reverse complement.
TGCTTCTTCAAGTTCTGTCTAAACCCTACCCCCTCCTGGTGCGAAGCATCACCGCCCTCCCTCATCTGTCAACTGACAGAACCTCTACTAATCACTATGGTTTGGACATTTACCGTATTTCGCGCTCTATAAGGCGCACCGGACCATAGGACGCAGGGAGGGTAGGAGTCTGTAATAGCTGCAGTTAGTGACCGCTGAGACAGGTGGCGCTGTGATTACAGCGCCACGGTCTCAGTAATCACAAAGAGCAGACGAAGAACGGACGTTCTTTGTCTGCTCTACTAGCTCTATTGTGAGCTCCTATGTCGTGGTCACGGGTCCCCGGTAAACCACGGCGGGGGGCGCACACAATCGCCGCCGCTCGATTTGATGCAAGTGATCTGATTAGATCACTTGTATTAAACGAGCAGCGGCTCCCACTGTACATTCAGCTCTGCTCGTCAGGAGCAGGGCTGAATGTACAAAAAAACTACTCGCCCAGCGCCCGAAACTGCATGTCCCGGGTGTCGGGCGAGAGGGATTTGCTCCCTAAGACGCACGCACATTTTTGCCCCCCTTTTGGGGGGAAAAAAAGTGCGTCTTATGGAGCGAAAAATACGGTACAGCTGAATAAAAGTAGAAGCATCTACTGGGGGCTCTACAAGGACACAGGGGGTCACCTTTAAGGCCAGGCAGGCACCTCATCGACACTACTTTTATCTTTTCGTACTAGGCCAGGACCGCTTTAACAAGGAAACTCCAATTGTACAAGTCAAGGCCTATGAAGTTGGCAGAAGATCAGTCACATATCCTCCAATATTGGTCTTACCGCAACAGGACCAACAGTTGGCTAAATAAAGGCCACATAAGTTAGCAGACCAGACTTCCTTTCCCATATAAACAGAGGGTGGTATCTGTTGCTACCAACAGGTTGTAGATGGATCAGCTCTAGTCTATGGCTATCATCAGAACAGATGTCCCCTAATACTGGTCTTATTAGAACATGGCCAAAGGTTGGCCAAAAATGAAAGCCTGCACAATTTGACAGGTTAGTACTTCCTTCCCCATATGAAGGAAAGGAGGTATCTGCTGTTACCCACATGCATAAAGGTTGAATCAGATGTCCGCTTTTCTATAGGTGTCCTCAGACCAACAGACATAGACCTTCTCTAGGCAATCTTCGCTACATGCCACCTCTATATAAAGTAATGCCATTCACACCTCCGAGCTAATTAGGAGAACACTACAGGACATAAAATATTGTAGGCTCACCTGAGGTTCCTGGTTGACAGTAGCACAAGTATTTGTTGACCAGGTCAATACATTTTCCTCCATGTAGACACGGGTTACTTTGGCATTCGTTTATCTGGTTCTCACAGCGATAGCCAGTGTATCCAGGGTCACATGTGCAAGTGAAGCTGGCAATGCCATCCCGGCACTTCCCATGGTGGCACGGGTCAGGAGAACATTCATTTATGTTACGCTCACAAAGAGTACCCTCAAAGCCTGCAAAGAGAGATCCAAGAACAGTTAAAGGACAAGTGATGGAAGAAAAGATGGCAGCTATATGGTGGAAGGAGGCAGAAACAAGCAAAAACATGCCAATATGGAAGAGCCAAAACAGCAGATGTCTTTGGATGAGCCAATAGCTGAGGAGGGCCATGGAGGAGCTGAAAACCAAGCATGGGGCTAAAAGATGAGCATGGCCACTGGGGAAACCCTAGCCAGGCAAAGCAGAAGATGGAGCATGAAGCACGGCACACTGCACCAGCTAAGCTGGAGGGAGGGCTGGGAGGAAGCGAGTTGCAGGCAGATGGAGGCAGGTGGAAATCTACAGACAAGACTTACCTCCCTGAACATATAAAGAGACATCCAGAGAGCGTGAGAGAGAACAGGATACAGCATCAGAGACAGACCCCAGGAGTAAGGCCACCCTCAGTCAGATAACCTGCAGCGAAGAACTCACCCTCCGCACAACGACACTCGTAACCGTTGGGTCTATCCACACACTTGGCTCCGTTCTTACAGGGAGTGCTGGCACACTCATCAATGTCAATCTGGCACATGGAGCCTGAGAAACCTGAAGATGATGCATGATTAAATACACTTACACCAAAGGCCTTCACCTTTACATTACATGCAATGGTACATTTAGATTTTTATCAGAAGTCATGATCAAGGAGTGAAGATTTCCTTTTTGTTTTGGATAGAGCAGGAAAGGGATGGGTTCTTTCTTTTGCCATGTCCCACTGGGGAAATTTCCCTTCATCTACCCCCTTGTAAAATTTTCCATTCGATTTCCCATCACTTTCTGCCCTGGTGACAGCGGTCAGAAGGAAAAAATAGAGAGAGTGAACCTCCCCGGACAGAGAGCCTTACCCCTCACCACTCAATCCAAAAACGTTTTCTTGGTCTCAGCTGCGGGCTTATTTGTAGAAATGATTTGGGCGGCTTTGAATTCTACATGTACTGTAAGGTAGTCAATGGCTACAGGGTCTCTGGTTTTAGAAAATCTGTTTTTTGGGGTTTAGGTAATCTTCAGGCCTAAAATGTTCATGAATGTGCAAAATGTGCCGATACAGAGTACCGATACCGGTGCTTCCGCTGGCATGGAGATGGCTTCCCAGGCAATCAGGAAGCCAGGCGGCAGGTAAGTACATGTCCCCCCGGCTTCCTGATTGCCCGACTCGATTGTGATTGGCTGGGAAACCGGCTTTCCAGTCAAATCAGCATCGAGCAAGCTTCCCGGGCCAATCAGGAAGCAAGGCGGCGAGTAATGACCAGCCTCCCGGTTTCCTGATTGACTGGAAAGCCTGCTTTCCAGCCAATCAGGAAGTGGGGAGTCGGGTCATTACTCGCCACCCTAATTTCTGATTGCCTGGGAACGCGGCTCCATGTTCCCCTGCGGCACTGCCGTCAGAGGAAATCTTCCTCTGACCGGAAGTTCCGGTATCGGGGAATTCTTCCTCTGACCGGAAGTTCCGGTATCGGGGAAGGTATCGGAGCATTTGGGCGAGTACGATTACTCGCCCAAATATTTGGTATCGGCACCGATACATCCCTAGATGGTATCAAAATATGGCAAAACGTAGTGCAACGTGCAGCATAGTGGCTTCGTGGATAGAACCTCTAGCTTTCAGGACTGGGGGGTCCCCGGTTCAAATCCTGGTCAGGACACTAACTGCATGGAGTTTGCATGTTCTCCCGGTGCTTGTGTGGGTTTCCTCCTGGTACTCCGGTTTCCTCCCACACTCCAAAGTGACTCCTGTCTAAATCGGCCCTGTATATATGCATGTGAGATGGGGACCTTAGATTGTAAGCTCCTCTAAGGCAGGGACCGATATGAATGAACGCTGTGTAAACTGTCAGCGCTATAGAAACACCTATAATAATTGTGAATGAATTTTATGGAATAGAAGTTTGCTTACCAGCAGGACAGCTGCAGGTAAATCCATTGACCATATCCTTACAATTGCCTCCATTCACACATGGACTGCTGTCGCATTCGTTAATGTTCAGCTCACAGAATGTACCAGTAAAGCCTGAGTAGGGGAGGACGACAAGAGATTAAAAACTCACATATTGGAAGATATACTGACAATACACATCATTCACTGATGTAACCTCAGATGGAGAAACTTACCTGCCATACAAATACAGGTGAATTCCCCAATTCGGTCCAGGCAGGTTGCATCGTTCTGGCAGGGGGTGGACAAGCACTCATTGACATCGGTTTCACATCGAGGACCAGTGTAACCCCGACCACATTGGCACTGGAAAGAACCCTGAGTGTTCACACAACGACCAAAGTGCTCACAAGGGTTGGCACCTGCAGAGAGGAACAGAAATCCTTAAATGTCACTATATTCAGAGATAAACTACAGCTGAAATAAAAACATTTTAAAGGACCAGTAAAAGTAAAGTAAAGTTAAAAAAAAAAAAAAAAAAAAAAAAAA
>NW_017307480.1:225616-260821 GCF_000935625.1 Nanorana parkeri | reverse complement strand
AAAGCAGCTTTAGTATAATATAGACCTTTAATCCGGAATCCGACTTCTTTTCACCAGTAGATGTCCTCAGTCTTCCAGGGTGAATGACAGCCACTGTCATTCAACCACCTTCCACTGAGTCCAGGGTGTCATGGACATTCCCCCACCGGTCCAATGTTTGTGTGCGGTTTTTATACCACTTTGTTATCAACACTGAAGTATTAGGCCCCGTTCACATTGAGCGATTTATCGCGCGATTTTTGCAGTGATATCGCTCATATTTCCGCGCGATATCGCTCTATGTAGCTTCACCAATACATTTCAATGGAGCTGTTCACATCTCGTCGCTCAATATCGCTTGTTGCTCGTCGCTGGTAGCTTGTCGCTCCTACATGACCCTTTTTTAGAGCGATTTTGCTCCTGATTGCATACAGCCCAATAGGAAGAAGTCGCGCAATATCGCTCAAAGTCGCGCGATTTCCATGTCGCTCAGTGTGAATGGGGCCTTAATGTCTATCCAGCAAACTGATAGCACTATGTGCCCAGTCACTACTTATGGCCTTGTGTGGCCAGCTTAACGTACATCCACCACTGTCAATCACTCTAGTAAGTGTCCATCATATTATTTGCAGTTGAATGGGAAAAGGGTCTGTGTGCAAGTACATACCTATGGAACATTCATCCACATCTTGGTCACAAGCTCCCCCAGTAAAACCAGGAGGACAGGTGCAGATTGCTCGCCCGTTCACAGGGTTAGTGTCGCACATGGCATCCTTGTGACATGGATTGCTAACACACGCATCCTCCAAATGGCACAGGAGACCTGCCAAAGAGAAGACACCAAAATAAAAAATAATACAGTCTGCAACATGTCATCACACTGCAAGAACAGATTTCAACCAAATCCTCCGGTAAAAGGAATATCAGAAAGTGAAATGTCCCCCTAGATACACAATCTATTGTTCCAGGTTACCAGCCAAGTTAGGCCAAAGGAGACTAAAAATATGTCCGTTATTCCTCTGTGGGATGAGTGCACAGGAAGTCCACTATTTAATAATAAACCACCATATGCAAAATTATTTTACTTTGCGCCATAATTGTGGCATTATAGAATTTTCTAACAAGATTGCTGGTATGAAAATCTACCAGTGTATGGCCAGCTTTACCGTGATCCATGACGCTACCAGCTACCTATGTCACAGGCAACACCCACAACTGAGTGCCCCCGGGTCTACCCCAGAGTCGTCTCCCCCCGGGTCTGCCCCAGAGTCGTCGCCCCCCGGGTCTGCCCCAGAGTCGTCGCCCCCGGACTGCCCACCTCCCGTGTCTACCCCCGGACTGCATACCCCCGTGTCTACCCCTTAAGCTGACCACACACTGTGCAAACTGATTGTACAAGTTGAATGGATTCTTTAGATTTGTTTCCATGTTGCATAGCTTTGGAAAATCTTACAGGAGTGTATAGCCTCCTTTAGACTCAGATTTGACCCAAACCATCATGGTTTCCTACCAGCCCCGCTACATTTTAATCTGTGTGCCTATGCCTATGGTCAGTTAGGACTCTACGAACACTCCTCATGAGGCAGATCTAAGCATTTGATTTTGGTTTTTGATTTGATTTTAAATTAGCATCCTCACGGTTGGTTTGTAACGAAGCTGCAGTTATCACACTTTGTCATCCTCTCTCACTGCTATAAGATTTGATGTACGAAGAGTCGTTCACAGATGTGTAAAAGATAAATGAATAGCTGAGGTCAGCTTCCTTGAAATCTACAATCTCACCTCTTACTGGCAGGGCTTTGATGTGACAATTGTTCTGAAAATATCCTAAATCTGCTGAGGGCAGGGAAAATTTCGAAGAGACATCACACTTACATACAGGTCTGATGATCAGGAGATAACGGGCATGAATAATACTCACTTCCCGCTCACTTTTTTTCATTTAATTCACTCATTTAAGTGCATGACCCAAAAACAAATTTGTTTAATTTAATGTGAAGTTTTTTGTTTTTTTATTTAGATAGATGCACTTTTAAAATCGGCTATTCACCCTGCTTCAATTTTGGCTTCCCTATACTGCATATGGGATAAGATTCATCAACATAAACTTCACTGCCATTTTGATCATATTAAATTGTCTAACCCAACAGCAGAGGTAATACTTATTGTTACAATGACACAACTCCCCCTCCCCCCCTACTCACCAGTCTTGCCCATGGGGCACTCGCAGTAAAATGAGGCTACTCGGTCATGGCAGGTGGCGCTATTGAAACAGACGGCGGTGGCGCAGTCGTCAATGTTCTCGCTGCAGCTCTCCCCGGTCCAGCCATTGACACAGACGCATGTGTGTCCACCTAGATTGTTGAAGCAGGTGCCGCCATTGTGACAGGCATTGGGTTGGAGCTGGCACTCGTCTACATCTTCTGTACAGAACTGACCTGTGGCAAGAAAATATATGGATTTTTTTTTAAGCAACCAGACCACTATATGCACAGTTCCATATATGCCAATGAAGTCACCTGCAAAACTATTTGAAAACATGTTTCGGCTACAATGGGATTCTTACACTAGGGTGACACCACTATGTGGAGCAGACTTTCCCAATCTTTTTATCATAGAGGAACCCTTGTTCCTTGTTAAGCCTCAAGAAACCCTAGTTAAATACGCTTATATCTGCAGCTCATGGTACAGCAGCCATGGCTCATTGGTGGTAAATGAGAGAAGGGCCTCCTTTCACTGGTGGTAAGTCAGACGCATACCCTGTTACACTGGTGGTTGGTGCAAAGCATGCCCTGTTATACTGGTGGCTAGTGAGAATTATGCCCATCACAATTTAGTGCCTTCAAACAACGGCAACAGTGGGAAGAGCATGCTTGTCACCTGTCCTACAGCTCTGGCGGAAAGTGTTTATATGTTAGGTTTACCGTAGCTCCGCCTTTCTCAATCCCTGCTAAAACTAATTCAATGCCCTCCTTACATTGGTGGTCAGTGGGAAGAATGTCCTCCTTACATTGGGGATCAGTGGGAAGAAAACCCCTTACATTGGTGGTCAGTGGGAAGAATACCCCTTACATTGGTGATCAGTGGGAAGAATGCCCCTTACATTGGTGATCAGTGGGAAGAATGCCCCTTACATTGGTGATCAGTGGGAAGAATACCCTCCTTACATTGGTGATCAGTGGGAAGAATACCCTCCTTACATTAGTGGTCAGAGGGAAGAATGCCCTCCTTACATTGGTGGTCAGTAGGAGGAATGCCCTCCTTACATTGGTGGTCAGTAGGAGGAATGCCCTCCTTACATTGGTGGTCAGTAGGAGGAATGTTCCCCTTACAAAGAAACCAGAGCAGAAGCTCCACTAGTCATATGCTGTGCGCTCTGTGGAGTGGAGTTGGTGCCAAAGGTAAGTAGACACCATTAGACGGGAGGTCAATCCATCATAGCTCTAGGAATCCCTGGCAATATCTGAAGGAACTTTGGTTGAGAAAGGCTGATTTTGAGCCTACAGCCCTGCTATTGCAATCTATAACTAGGCATGCCTCCGTTCCTCTAAACCCCAATCTCTCTCTTCCAGTGGTTCACCCAGGAGCTCAGAATACCATTTCCTCTAAAATGCATCCTGCCACAAGCACCTGTGGTCAATGACTCTGTTCCACCCTCTTCTGTGATGGGTTTACTAACCAAACACCGACAGTAAACGGCCAACAAGGAAGCAACGTAGGAATAAAAGAGCAAGCCAGAACCAGCAAGCTAATGCCAAATTAAAAAAAAAAGTCCAGCCAGCTGAAAATGAACAGGTTACAATAAAGACTGCCAGGTTTTTTTTTTTAGCTTGGAATCATTTTTCTTTAACAGTGGAACAGAACATAAAAAAAATACAATTAATTTAGCAAATTAGAATCTGTGACTCACCTGTCCATTCGGGGGGACACTGACAATTGTAAGTGTTGACTCCATCCACACACGTGGCACCGTTCATGCATTTATGGTCAGGACAGTCATCCACATTTATTTCACAGTTTAGTCCTTCGAAACCTATAAGCACAGAGGTTTAGAGTAACATATCACAAAGCCTTGGGTGGTAAAAGAACGGGACACATAAGAGGTGACCTTTCCTCACCTGGCAGGCAGACACATTGATAGGAGAGGTCTCCAGTCGGGCGGCAGGTGCCCCCATTCTGGCACTGGGAAGGCGCACATGGCACATAGTTGGCCTCACAGAACTGACCAGTAAAACTACTCGGGCAGCGACAGCGGAAAGAGCCGGGAGTGTTGATGCACTGTCCTCCATTTTGGCAGAGCCCGGGTGTTCGGCATTCGTCAATATCTAGCCGGCAGCTGCGTCCCTGGTATCCTGGCGGGCAGGTACAGTTGTAGCGGCCATTCCAATTGGTGCAGCGGGCACCATTCTCGCATGGGTTAGTGGCACAAGCGTCGATGAGGGAACAATCCTGACCTAAATTGAACAGACCAAAGTGAGTCGCTGAACAATGGGGCACCATAGTGGCTTAGCGTTTAACACCTTTGACTTGTTGGGGTCTGGGGTCTGGGGTATAATCCCCGTCAAGGACATGATCTACATGGTGTGTTCATAAACGCGCCACGTACATTAGATTATGAGCCTTTAAGGCAAGGGTCTCAAACCTCCGGCCCTCCAGCTGTGGTGAAACTACAAATCCCATGATGCATCTCTCTTCGGGAGTCATGTCTGTGGCTGTGAGAATCTTGCAATGCCTCATGGGATTTGTAGTTCCACCACAGCTGGCAGGCCGGAGGTTTGAGACCCCCGCTTTAAGGGGACAACCGGGACGGATGTATAAGGTTCTTTGTATCCGAGTGCTGAATACATTGGAACAATGTAAGAGAATAAAATGAATACTCTCTCACCGCCACAATTCCAGGTCCACAAGAAGCACCTACCTCTAAAACCTTTGGGACAGCTACAATCATACTGGACAGTTCCTCCTCGGATAGACTGCTGGCAGGCTCCTCCATTGACACAAGGAGTTGGCACACAAGGATCTTTATACTGGCAATAGTCTCCAATCCAGCCAGTGAGGCATCTGAAAAGGAAATCAGAACTCAGATCACCATAGTCATACGCTAATCCCATTTACACCTTACCGCTGTAGTACAACATTATGGCAACACCAGGCTCTACATCACATAGAAAGCTTCATACAACTACAAATGATGCCCCAATAAATGTAATATTTCAGTTTTGGTTGGACACTGGTGGAGTTGATCCTGCGCTGGTTTTAGAGATCTCCTAAAAACTCAAATATTGAGGTTTGTTTCTTCCGACTCTCCCACAAGGACATAATTATGTCACCTTCTTTAAACATTTATTATGACATTTTCATTTGTAGGGATGCACCGATAGCGGTACTAGTATCAGTGCCAATACCGAGTATTTGGATGAGAACTCGTACTCGCCAAAATGCTCAGATACTTACCTCCGATATAGGAACTTCCGGTCAGAGGCAAATCTCCCTCCCACTGGTAGTGACGAGGGAGCATGGAGCCGGCTTCCTTTCCAATCAGGAAGCCAGGCGGCCGGTTATGACCCAGCTCCCAGATTGGTAAGGAAGCCAGGCTCCCTAGCAACAAGTGAAGCCGGGTTCCTAGCTGATAAGGAAGCCGGGTGGCATGTAATGACCTGCCTCCCGCCTTCCTGATTGGTCAGGAAGCCAGGATGTCTAGGAACAAGTGAAGCCGGCTACCTAGCCAATCAGGAAGCCAAAAGACGGGTCATGAGGTGCTGCCCGGCTTCCTGATTGGCTAGGAAGCCGGTTTCCGATCAGGAAGCCGGAGGGCACCTCATGGGGGGAAAAAAAAAAAAATCGGTACTCAATACCGAAAAACTGTTATCAGTGCATCCCTAACCATCTGTCAATGGTCCAAGTATTTGGGGGAGGAAATGGGAATTCTGGTGTTCTAGCTTACCAATCTTTAGATCAGGGGTAGAAAAATGTATATGGAATCCAGGAGCCAATGTGTCCAATCCAGGAGCCGGCACTTTTCTTTTAGGAGCCGGCTCCACTGACAACTAGAGAAAACCTCAAAAGTTGGGCACCTGCCGAAATTCAGCAGGTCAGTATTGCTAACGAACGATTATCAACATCGTTCTGTGCTTGATGGGCTATTTGAGCTAGAATCAAAAGAGGGTTCTTGGCAGCAACGAAAATTCCAGATTGAAAATCTATAGGTGCATGGTTAGCTTTAGATGTGGTGGCTCCATTACCTAACTTTTTTTCAGGTTTTTTTCCTTTATTGTCTCCAACCCACTTCCTGTCCTAAGATAACACCCATTAGTTGTACTGAACCTATAGAGAAGCAGCATTGTCATCCTAGGCTACTCGTTCCCAATTTTGACTGCAAAACACTTGCCCTCCCCCTCTTCTTCATAAGAAGTGGAGAGGTTTTGTAGTTCACAGATGTAAATTGGTGACGATAACACGGCTTGAGTTTCAGTGTTGTCAGCTCACTACAGGAAGCTCACTAGGTTTCTGGCAGAATCAATATGTATTTCTTTAGCTTTTTGAACAGATTCAACAATTTCAATTGTATATTTAACAGACCAAAGGGAAGCAATCAAGCAAAGTTTAGTGTTTTAAATATTTCTGGACCCAAGGAACCACATGTAGCATGAAGGGTTGGCAACCACTGGCTCACATGCCAATGCAGGGCAAATACTACAACATAACAAGTGGTGGAAAGTGTGACACTTGTGCTCCTCCCATTTCAGTTTCATCTGAGACAAATAATAGCGAGATTAAAAAGGTTAATTATTTTTTCACACGGAGAAAACGCGTTTTGATCTGCTTCTAACAAAACAAAACTGGTATATGAAGATCTGTTCAGTGGGCTGCAGCAAGTAACAGGCTGAATTTTAGCATTGCTGTGGCTGAGTGGGTGGGTACCCATGAAGCCTCTTGCTCATGCTGTGGTTCTTGGCTCTCACCCATGATCTTTAGAACTCAGCATTTCTCTCGGATGGAGAACTCTGAATTCCAAAAGAACAGCAGAGAGAGAAAACAAGAGTGGAGGAACAATGAAAGGAGTTCTGAACACCCAAAACTGAGTTTTAGAGGTTAGATCACCTGGCAACGAGCGTGCCGCCCGGTTCGCTCAGCAGTGGCAACGCCAGCGTCTATTTTCGCTTTCTAACGGCGACGATGGGGATAAAACAGTTAAAAGGGCCAGCCCACCCAAACTGACAGTCAAGCCAGAGATGAAGCCTGGAGGTTTGAGTCAGTCCCTGGCTTCTTATTCGTCTTGGATACTCCAACAGCTTAGACCTCCCTGTCACAAATCCAGACTCCGATTCCAGTTTTGGAAATTGGAGTTTTGCGTGTTCCAGCGTCTCCTGTTGAATTCTCCAAGACACAAAATACATTAAAAATCCAGCTGGCAAAGAAGGAGCCCCTTAAAGTGGCCGCAGCCGTTTACAGGCCTGGAAACCAAAATACTGGGCAAGTTCACCCTTCACATTAGGAAGCCAAACTGATGTTTTTTGGGCCATATGTGGCCCTCTCATTTGATGCAGCCTTTTATGGGTTAAGAATTAAAATTGAATAAGGACCGCGCTGTTCTCTATGATAAATGCTACACTTCCAGCTCATGGACATGTTTAAGTCCCCCTTTCTCTGGTCTAAAACACTTTACATTTAAGTATTTACAATGATATACCAAAGTGCTATGATCTCTAAGCCGGTGTGGCCCTCAGCAGGCAAAGTGACCACTTTCTGATTCATTCCAATCAACTAGGCCCACTGTATGATTTGAGTTGGACATCCGGCTTTACATTGAACAGATGAAGATTCGAGTCTCCAGAGTGCTTGAACTATAAGAAGCCATCTTATGCTTCAATGTATTTTTTGCCATTAATGTTGCCATACAAAAAAAACTTACAACAATCAGAGCCCTTATCTTCCACATGGACCTGAATCTAAACCTATGGAAATGTGTGGCAAGAGTTCACCGGTTCAAAGCCGGCCAAATATGTTACAGGACAGTAGCACAATCTCTTTTAGAATTACCAACAATGATGTAGCCTGTAGATAGGCCCTCTACCTATACAATTCATTCCACATATAACCAGTCAGGTAGGCAACTACACCCAATGTTGAAAAGCCTACACAAAATTGTACATTCAGGTTCTAACATGTATGGCCAGCTCAAAACTCTGAAAGATAGATGGTTGTGAAGTAGAGTATCATAAGAAAAGTGACTGCAGATTCACGCTCGGCTGCCGTGAAAAGAGACTGCCAAACTGAGGTGCAACCGATCCTCAAATCTTAAGAATTAAAGTTGAATCAAAAAGAATTAGCTGAGCAGCCTATGGAGTTCATTCATGCCAAATTCTAGATCACCGAGGACCCTTGCAGAGCAACATCGTGATGTATACATTTTATAATGAATGCCAGCTATGCGCTGGAATGCCTGCCAACTGAGATAAGTTGAACAGCAGGTTGGAGAATGAGGTACAGGCGAAATTTTGAAAAGTTGTGTAATCAAGCATTGTGATGACGAATGCGGGCAAAGCTCAAGGACCAAAAGGTGTGTAAATTTCAGCTCCACTGGGTCAAGCGGGTCTTCTGCGGTCAGCAGAGCAAACAAACTGTTCACATAGGTGAATGCAGACAAAAAGCAGACAGAAACTCGAAAAATAACCTCACGCACGTAGCGAGGGGGAAAAGAATAAGTGAAAAACGTGTGAAAAAAAGACGGGTTTGAGTAAACAGGAAAGAAGGAGAGCGAGGGTGGGGGCCGAGAGAGCCAGACAAGAAACATCTGGGATGCGTTAAGAGTGCGCGCTCAGTAACCCTTTCTTAGTTCGAGAACTGAGCCTTGTAAAGCCGAATTATGGATGAATCCCAGCGAAACCTATTAAAAGATGGATTCCAAGAGGTGTGCTGTGCCAACAAACAAAGCCAAAACAGCTTAATCTTCCGTAGTCTGCCAATTATTCCATGGGAATTCAGTTGAGTGCCCTCGAGGTAGAGACATAGTATAATTTGAGGGCATGGATTACTGTTAAAGGATAAGTGTATAGTGGTATTAGGGCTGCAACAACTAATCGACATAATCGATTATAATCGATGATTGAAAAAGTTGTCAACTTTTTCAATCATCCATTAATCGGCTTTTGATTAGTTGGCCCTGTTCACAGCTCCACACGCTGCGCGCCGCACCTCCTCCCCACCTCACGCTCGCCGCTGCCAGACACAAGCCGCACCTCCTCCCCGCTTCACGCTCACCGCCCGCCCACATCCACGATCGGCACAGGGATGCGCGGAGAAGTAGTAAGGAGGAACAGGTGTGGGGGGATGACAGCGGCAGATAGACAGGCCCGATCTCAGAAGCAAGTTGCTGGAAGACTGCTCAGGTACGCCTGCACTTTCCCACACATGGTGCTCTATAATGTATTGCTGGGATTTGTATTCCTCTATAGGTACATTGTGCTGTACATTATACAGAGCAATGCACCATCAGCTATAGAGGAATACATTATACACTGCTGGGTATTCCTATATAGCTGGTGGTATTCTGCATTGCGCTGTATAGAGGACTACAAATCCCAGCAATAATACATTATACAGTGCAATGCGGAATACCACCAGCTATAGAGGAGTGCAACAAATCCCAGTAATAGTACATTATACAGCACAATGCCGGCCACTAGCTATAGAGGATTACAACAAATCCCAGCAATAATACATTATACAGCACAATGCCGAACACCACTAGCTATAGAGGACTACAAAACCCAGCAATAGTACATTATACAGCGCAATGCAGAATACCGCCAGCTATAATGTACTATTGCTGGGATTTGTAGTCCTCTGTAGTCAGTGCCATTCTGCATTCATTGCTGTTGTATAATTTTAAACTTTTCATTTTCACTATATCGCACACCACACTTTTCTTTTTTTTCTTGCACTGCTCCAAGCTTGCTCCTCTGATGGACTACAATCTCAATACAAACTAGCAGTCCCATCACTGGAGCCATTTTTTTAAATTTTATTTTTTATTCGATCAAACTTAATAATCGGCTAATCGATTTTGAAAATAATCGTTAGCTGCAGCTCTAAGTGGAATATACAAAAAGCAATGTAAAGCTCAGCAATCAATAGTAGCCAAGCTTATGTTTAATGCAACCAAAGTTATGGACTGGTTGCCCTTGATCATTTGTCCTCTGTAGGGCTGCAGCTAACGATTATTTTCATAATCGATTAGTTGCCCGATTATTTTATTGATCTCAATCTCCCTCCCCCTCCCTCCCTCTCGATCATGAGAAACAAAAAACGCACTCAATGAAAACAGTGCAAAAAACAAATACTAATCGTAAAGTCATAACGGAAACACAGCAGTGGCTCAAGCAGCCAATCGGAATTCAGTTGTGGAACAGCAAGATAAAAATGTGACTGGTTGCTCCAGGTAGTTGCACCTTGCACGCTCCCCTTTGCCTTCCTAAATAAGCCTACTTGTGTGACTACATGAGTTCAATGTGACCTACTAGTTAACAAAGGCTGTACAGCTCTCGTTATATTCAAAGTTATAAAAAGCAGACAATGGTTGGGTTCAACGACCGATGAAAAGTCCCTACAGAATGCATATCTTTAAAACAAAAAAAATGCATTCTTCTAACAGCTCGCTCTGGGCCACAACTTTATTTTCCCTCCAGGTTTCATATATCAGCTCAAAGTAGCATCTCTGCTGTATGCGCTCAAAAGTGAAGGAAAAGGGTTAAAATACATAATGACCAAAGAATGCGCCCAGTGCTGGAATAGGCTTCTAATTTAAAACTAGCAAAGGAAAAAAAAAGTGTGCAATAGAGCCAAAAGGAACGGTTGCCAAAACACAAAAACTGGAGAAAAGAGTGTGTGGGATAGAGACAAAGGATTTCCCAGAATGCACGGCAAGGCTAGAACCTGGAAGACCGTTTCTAAAGACCCGCTAAGGCCCAGAACCCAAACCAGAGGGACGTTAGAAGGCAAGGCTGTACTCTGAGCGTAAAAAGCCAGACTGGCAAGGACAGGTGGATATATCAAGGCCAGATGAAAACCAGATGTTCCTACTGAAGTCCCAAATTCCCACGATCCCCTCTTTGGCCCCCCTCCGTGAGACAGCTGTACTTGAACTTAATCACACAAGAGAGGGATAAATATTTTACTTTCACCCCGCTCTTCCATCTTTTCCAAGGGAACACAGACATCCGGAAAGAATTAAACAAAAAAAAAAAAAAGAATCCCAATAATAACTCATATGCTTTAGAAGCGGCCTTGTCACTCGGAAATCAGCCTAGGGCCCAGTGATGGCATCATTGCAGCATGGTGAGGGCTGGAGTTAGATGACACATTCAGGAGAGTCACCCAAAAGACATCCAAGCAATACACATCTTGCCCAATAAAGACATAGGAGTGTACAGACACTGCGAGGACATGACTAGCAGATAATAATCTGTCTTGCCCAATTAAAGGAACTTGCCAATGAGAAAAAAACAGGCAGGAATCCACACTTACTGCATACCAACCAAAGAAAGAAGATGCCCCAAAGAGGACCTGTCGGTAGTCTAAAGAAAATCTAAGTGCAAGTCCTTGCAATAAAAGAATTCTTATACTCGCCTCCCCGGCAGCCCCGGTCATCTACCATCCCTCCGTACCAGATTGGAGCTTCAATTGGACATTGCTGGGAGTGTTGGATGCTCGGGTTCCCCACTCAACGCTGTTGCTCCATTCTCTTCCTCATATGTCAACACAGGACACAACAGTGATGTAGGTGATAGAGGAGCAAACCAGTGCATAGTGGGGAACCCAGGCATCTAACATCGCCGGAAGGGTTGAAAGGGTGAAGAGTTTGAAAGTAACTGCAGTCATTGGTTCGCGGCAATCACAAGGCACAGAGGCACTCTGATTGGCGCTGTGCATTATGGTGGTGATCTGTGCTGTGTAATGACAGCTTGATCGCAAGCATTGGAGCTCATTAATCTCTTCTATAATATAGGACAAAAAAAAAAAAAAACTCCTGAGAGAGTAACAGGTCCTCTGTGTTGGAAATGCAACAGCATATACCTATGTACTGTAATTTGTCTTGTGAGCTGTAGATGGCGCTGTAGTACAATGCTAGTCTCTATGTGCATGCTTATCTATGATACACAGGAAGTTGTTTTCTTTCTTTTGACATGTTTTCTTCACAAGGCCGTATACATACCGTATTTGCCGGTGTATAAGACGACTCGGCGTATTAGACGACCCCCTACTTTTTGAGTTAAAATATAGGTTTTGGCCTATACTCGTCGTATAAGACGAGTATAGCCCAAAATAATGTTTAAATGCACCCACTAACCTCCATGGCGGTATTCCCGAGTGTGGCTCGGGGTTAATTTTCAGTACCATAAGCGGTAACCCCGAGCCACACTCGGGATTACAGTCTCTTACCTTGTCCATGATCCCCGCAGCGTCCTCCATCTTCCGTGTTCCGTCCTTCAGCTGTATACAGTATACCGCGCTGAGCCAATCACGGCAGGCTTTGTATTCATTAATACAGGCTTTCTATTAATGAATACAAAGCCTGTCATGATTGGCTCAGCGCGGTATACTGTATGTAGCTGAAGCTACATACAGTATACCCGGCGTATAAGACGACCCCCGATTTTCGGGCAGTGTTTTTGGGTCTAAAAATTCGTCTTATACGCCGGCATATATGGTACATGTAATGTTCTTCAAAGCCATTAAAACTTAATTCGGCATTCCTTAAGATCTCAGTGCTTCACCTAAACACATTGCCAACACCCTGACTGGCCATTTAAATACATCTTAAGTAACTGACTCAACAAGTCATCAGATATAGATGAATGCAACTAAGATTTTCAAAAGGAGGTCAGCAAAAGCAGCGCCCCCCGTGTTTCTCTCACAACAGGCTTCTTTAAAGTAGACCTGTAGTATGGAGATAACGGCTTGCTTCAAAAATGTATGGCTGATAAGAACCTTCTTGTTTTGTAGGAGGAGAGTATTATATATGTCAGCCATAGAAGGCTTCAGATCCGCCTCCTACAAATAATAATGCCCTTCATCTACACTAGGTGAACCGAGCACAGATTAGGCCCCCTTTAAAGTCCATCTCTTGGGGGACCCTACCTTTGCAGTAGGCCTTCTCCTGGGCCCCACTGCTCATTTTTGTCTACGGTACCTGTGTAAAAGACTTATTTACCTGAGCTCTGGCTCCATCTGCAGTTGGCGCTCCAGCTTGTAGACTGTCCCTAGTTGTCCTCATGTCTAATGCGGGGCTATGGGTCCAGCATTAGACATGATGTCAATGGCCTTCGGATTGCCGTAGCGTAGGGAGGAAGAGGTTGTGGGCGCTGGTCTTGGAGCCCACCGGAGCAGGGATAAGGTAAGTAAAAGTGCTTTACACAATACCCCTGGACAAAATTGAGCAGTTAACTCTTGCAATGAGGGGGTTGCACCACTGCAAGGATAGTTTGGTTTTTATCCGTGGATATAGGCATGGAATACCTCATTTGAAACCTAGTATGTAGAATTGGAGTATGGTTCTATGCTGTGCCCACAGCCCTGCAACTTAACAGGCACCTCTCCCAGCAGCTGCGTTCCTGTGGACTTACCCAAAGATTTCTAAAAATTCTATAGGAAAATGTCTTAAAGGAGAACTGTGGGGTTAAGGCTTTTCCCCATAGTTCTCCTTAGGGTAAAGGGAGGACACAAACTAGTGTCCTCCCGTCACCCTAGGCTCAGTATACCGGCGTTTCCGTACGGCAAAAATCGTACGATCTACACTGCTCATGCGCAAAACGAAAATACGTGCGGTCGATTACCGGGCGCTTTTCTTTAATTACGGCTAATTGAACCTTGCGATAATCGGGGCAGGATGGGGCCGCCGTACGACAATTCGACGAAAAGTTTTGTACGATAATCGTAAATTGTATGGGCAACTTAAGAAGACACACAACATGACAAGAAGAAGCAGCAGGAGGAGGAGGTGGTAGTGGCTGCGCCAACTTTTACTTTTTTTTTTATATAAGTGTTCTATTTGTGACTGTATAGGGGAGAGGCAGCATCCCTGGACAGATCTGCCCTAATTAGTAAGGATATATGATGCGTTTGTCAGAGCTGGCTGGCGTACAGCTCTCCACCCCACTCTACCTCCCGCACCCTGAGCCACCAACCAGACCCGTTCAACCAGTTGTGGCCGACGCTGATTCCCACGGCTGCCTGTTTTTTAACCTGTTTCAAAACGGGTCTTTAAAAGCTTTAAACTCTTGAGATTTGTCTATAAGCGTTTGCAAACATTGACTGTGTTCTCAGATCATAGGGCGCTTCATTCATATATACACACACACAAACACAAAAGGGACTTTACTCCTCAATGTATAGATAGACATTAATGGGTCCGCTCCCACGCTCTCCCTCATGTACTGCACAGAAGAATAAAAAAAAGAAAAAAGGCATAGAAAAAAAAAAAAGATTAAAAAAAATAAATCATGATAACATTGAAAAAAAAAAGTAAATAACTGAAAAAAAAAAAAATGTACAAAATCTGTCAGATTAGGATCAATAAGGAACTCCGAGGCATCCATTTCAAGGGTCACATGGCAAACATGGTGCGCACACACAAATATTTGCAGCACATAGGAGATTTTTAAATACGCCTTTAGCAACACTTACGTGTCAACTACTTCCACTGACTTACATTCATTCGGCCAGAGTCCTGAGGGTCGCCGGCAGCTGTGGTATGTGCTACACTGCGGGGAATGCAATGATTGACACATCAGTTTGAAAACCTGGGGGGGGATCAAAGATGACCCATGGTTCAAGTGCTGTTTGGATGTTGGCAAAGGTGTCCTAAGACAAGACACTCTTTGCTACAACGCTTATTGGAAACTGTGGCTATCGGACCGTTGCTCAAGCAAGAAGGGCTTTTCCGTACAAAACTTCGCCATACACGAGGCCCGAGTTGGGGAAAAGTAATTTATCAAAAATGATTGGGTGGGAACGGACTCGCTGCCTTTGATTTGTAGACTTCCTGTGGCTTTGACTTACTTATTGGTGGGCTAGAATCAGTGATTGGGAAAAAGAAAAAGGAGAAAATACTTTCAGGCTTATTCACAAAAGGGTGAAGAGTGTGGAGAAGGCGGGAGAAGTGAAAGATCCAGGCCAAATTAGCCGATTTGGAAAGGGAACTGATTCGGAGAATTTTTTTAAAATCAGCTATTATGGCCTAGATCATTCACTTCTCCTGCCTTCTCCACACTCGTCACCCTTTTGTGAATAACCCTGTTTGTGTAGAATTGATATTGAGAGAGAAACAAGATAAGAAAAGGAGCAAAGAAATAGGAAGGAAGGGGTCATACCCAAAGACACAAGGGAATTAGTCAAGATTTCCATCAATATTCACTCAAGCAGTGACCATAAAGGCAGCTCCTCAGCTCTCCTTCACTTGTGTTGATCTATGGAGAAGAATTAAAATGTTTGGCAGTGTTCCGTTCGGCGATCCTAAAAGAGGTGTCCAGCTATATGCCACGAAACGCGTTGATTGTGTTGCAACCATTTTTATGACCAATAAATACTTGCCCTCTGATGAGAAAACCTCCAAGCCACCACAAGTGCCCGTGCTAACCTCATCTCCTTCTTGGAGCCAAAATCTCCTACCTAATTAAAAATGAATGGGTGGGAACAAAGGGAAAGGGAAAAAGAAATAGGAAGGAAGGAGCCATATCCGAGGACACAAAAATGAATTCAGTATTCCGATCAGAATTCCCTCAAGAAGGTGTGACGTGATCATAGAGGCAGCTCCTCCACTTGTGTTGGTTTACGAAGAAAAATAAAATGGTTCTGCAGTGTTCTGTCCCTTTTGAGGCCCAAGTCTTCCTCATCTCCCGGTTGAGGACCAAGTCTTCCTCATCTCCCGGTTGAGGCCCAAGTCTTCCTCATCTCCTGGTTGAGGCCCAAGTCTTCCTCATCTCCCGGTTGAGGCCCAAGTCTTCCTCATTTCCCGGTTGAGGCCCAAGTCTTCCTCATCTCTCGGTTGAGGCCCAAGTCTTCCTCATCTCCCGGTTGAGGCCCAAGTCTTCCTCATCTCCCGGTTGAGGACCAAGTCTTCCTTATCTAATTTTCGGGGGCCAAAGCCTCCCACTGTTTGTGATCAATGAACTCCCAGCGGTTTACTTATTGGTGGTCTAGAATCAGTACTCGAGAAATATAAAGTAGAAAATACTTTTGGTAGCTCAGGTCATACGGAATCAGCTCACAGTTCTATTTTTTTTTTTAACAGTTTGACACATTTTGTGGTAACACAAGAAGGACATGCTAACCAGGCCTGGTGTCTCAGTTCAACCTACATGCAAATCTGCTCCAGAAAAGGTTAATCTTGCAAACCACAGAGCGATTCATTGTGTGAGAGAGAGAAAAAAAAAAAAAGAAAATAAATCTTGCAGCCTTTTTTTTTTTCCCCTTTCACAACACATGCCAGAAATTGTTTAATGCAGCTAGTGTTACAGAGGTGGAGTTCTATGGTCAGATAATCACTGTATTCATGGGACATTATGCTCTACTCCTCTCCTCCAGAATGGCATTGTACTCCGGGCTTTTGTGAACCATCTTGTGACACGCTGCCCAGACGTACTGACACCATCTTGATTTCCAACGTTCTAGCTAATAAATTTTAAAAAAAGTTTTAAAGAAAAGGCCGGTACACCGAAAAAGGTTTGTGTTGTGGGAACAAAATGCAGCTGTGAGGTTTTTTTAGTGCAGATTAGAGAATAAAAGCCAATGAGATCTAATTGGTTGCCAAGAGCTTCAAACTTTTTTCCTCAACTCATGCGTGAGGTGCTTAACGCCATTTTGCCGGCGAGAGATGCCCCTTCAAGGGGATCTCAACGCCGGAGGCTGGTAGGTGGGCTCCCAATCATGTGATCACTTTGATTGGCTGGCACAATGATTATGTGATCCGGAGCCCATCCTACCTGCTCCCTATTGTACACGGAACTGTCATGACAGCATGGTCAATGGACCAAATAAGTACGCTCCCGACAAAAACAGTGGTGCCAGCTGTACCCACACAGTATATGTGGCATCTCTGTAAAAAATAAGTCAAGGCAACTGGACTTGCTGTATTTTTCTTGAAGATGTTTCAAATACAAGTCCAGTGGCCTTGACTTATTTTTTTACAGATATACCATGACCTGGATGAATGAGAACTTTAAAAGACAGTATATGTGGCAGCAGGGCATTATAGCCCACCGTCCTGCAGCCACATATATGGGTACGACTCGCTAGAAAGGGTTAAAGAGAACCATTCTTGACCAAGTGTTAAAAGGAGAACTATGGGGTTAAGGCTTTTCCCCATAGTTCTCCTTAGGGTAACGGGAGGGCACAAACTAGCGTCCCCCCGTCACCCTAGGCTCAGTATACAGAGAGCTGTAGCTCGCGGTATACTGAGACGCCGCAGTTGAATCAGATCCCGACAATTGTGCCGGGATCCGCCCAGCTGCCTGACTGGATAGGCAGAGCCAGCTGTACCCGCCCCCTCCCCTGTCCGTCAGCGCTGGCGGATCGGAGGGAATCCAGCCCCTCCCCTGTCACGGCAGAGATCCGAGACAGGATCGAGAGGTGAGCGAACGCCGGTATGTGTTCGCTCACCTCCCGATCTACGGAGCCGACCTGTGACAGTCTCATTGTCACAGGTCGGCTAGAACTATGAGGTGAGTGAAAAGCACTCTCCTTATAGTTCTCCTTTAACCTGCTGTTCTAATAATAAAGCCTTATCTGAGGGAAAAAGGTGTGTGCGCTGTTAATTGCATGCTCTCTCTATCACGGCAGAATTGGCAGCCCAATGTCAGGCTATAAGGGCCGCATGGTGGCTGACCGATCCATGAGCTCATCACTTATTTTCTCAAACATCTTCAAAAAGGAAGGTGCCATTGTATCCTCTATTAGGATTGCAGTTGGCATGGTGCTGCCCACGTCATCAGCTATGACACCAGTGCCCTGGAGGGGATGGACACCAGGCCATCCACAATTGGCAGCTCCCACGGTGGCTATAGTATTTTCACAGTCGGCGTCCGTGTTACAAACGACTGGCTGCAGTCAATGTTCCTGCAAACATTTTGGGAGCAAGGCCACACAACGCAAGAATTTCAGACGGTGCCGGCGAATCCAGCGTATGGCCAGCCTTATTTAAGTGTGTTTGCAGCATGTGCAAATTGTGTGACTAGATTAAAATTTGTAGGATAGGCCACTAAGAGGAGCACCATATTTCACTGCAATCACTCTGCCTCCCTGCTTAACTCCTCCCGAGATAAGAAATTGGCCAAAAAGGGAGTGCACTGGTCTCTGTGAACCATTAAGGGCCCCATTCACACCATGTCCGGATCATCTCCAGACCAGACTGTTTCCGGACCCAAAATGTATCCCAATGTATCCCTATGCTATTTCTGGCCTCTGTTTACACCAGCGTAGTCTGTTCGAGTCCAGAAATATACTACTTGTACTATTTTGTCTGGTCTGGAGTGCACTGGAATGCATAAAATGCATCAACAATGCATACAAACTATAAAGCACCTTTAAGATCATTTTAAGCAAACAAAAATGTACAAACGCGGCAAAATTTTGGCAAAATTGAGGTAAAAACACAATGCACTCCAATGCGTTCCAGATCTGGTCCAGAAAATGGTGTGAACCTGCCCTTAGAGAGAGGAACAGTACAGCAAAACCTCGGTACATCACCATTAGGTTCATTAGAGTTCTACCTAACACATGACTAACTTTTAGCAATGATGCACAAATTTGGGCCATTGTGCAATCAAACTTTATATGAAATGTAACTACGCATCTCATAGGATGAAATGAGCACTCAAACTCTGGAATCTGTAATGAAATCCCTGGGTGTGTACGGATTTGCTGAAGGGCCACAATTAAACCGTCTCTACTTAAAACAGGTGAAGATCAAGTAAGCGAGATTTGGCTTGATTGGAGCAATTACGAAAATTGAGGTTAAGCAGTCACAGGATGTGTGGAGGACCGAGGGATAGAAGATCAGCACATTGCAATGACATTCCTGGACTGTTGTGTTTTGCAGAGTCCCGGCACAGCTGCAGATCATAGGGGGCCCACAGCCCAGAATCCTCAGCGCACGCACTGAATACCTGCACACACAACTCCAGAGTCTGCTTTTGTTCCATACACCTGTCAGGCACTCCCTGGTACTCCATTCTCCTCCCCGCACACACACACCCTGAGAACACAACCTGTTCTTCTCCCTCTGCTGAGGTTTGCCCTGCGGTGGGAGAAAGACCCATCATGCTTGAAGAGAAAGAACAATGGGGTCCTGACCTGTGCCAGCCACCTTCTCCTCCTGCAGCAAATCTACAGCGCAGGAGATAAACGCAACATGGAGCAAAGGACCATCTACGACAGGGGTAGCCAAACTCCGGCTCGCCAGCTGTGGTGGAACTACAGATCCCATGACGCATGTCTCTCCGGGAGTCATGTCTGTGGCTGCGAGAATCTTGCAATGCCTCAAGGGATTTGTAGTTCCAACGCGCTGCGCTCACTTCTCGATCCTGTCCCTGCAGAGAGTGGTGACTGTCATTCACGGCTCCCTGCAGGGATTCCCGGCCCCGCTCCAATCCTCCAGCGCTGACTGGCGAAACAGACAGGGGAGGGGGCGGGCACAGCTGGCTCTGGATAGGCAGAGCCAGCTGTCAATCCCGCAGCTGGGTGGATCCATACAGTAAAGTCGGGATCCGTCCCGGCTGCGGCGTCTCAGTATATACTGAGCTTTGGGTTTGTGTTCTCCCGTGATAGTTTTCCTATGGGGAAAAGCCCTGACCCCATAGTTCTCCTTTAACAAACCCAAGATTCCAACTCCACCATGGCCAGTCTCAAAGCATGTTCTAATAAAGTATGAGGGCTGGACGGCATGCTAGCAACATAGCCATGTGAAAACCAACCACAGCTATAGAAACCGGCAAAACTTCTGTCCCAGAAAAAGAGCCTAAAGACGGCTACCTGGTTCCGATAAGTCTTCCCAGACTAGGCGTAGAGTAAAAGAATCGGTCTTCTCAATCAACCGCACCGTATAGTCTGCCAAACCCTCACACACGGCTATTCAATATTCAACACAATGCATGGCTTAACCTCCCATGTACTAGTACAAAATAACATGTTTCACAACTCGTATATAATACAAAAGGCAAAGGCATCCTCAAACATTCACACAATATGTCCAGAATGCCAAGGAATTCAGAAGACTGAAGGAGCGATCTGAAAAAGCTGGACTTAACAAGCAACCACAAAACATTGACCAAGCTCCATCAAAGACAAAGAGATTGGGGACTTGGCAGGTCAAGTGTATGCAGAGCCAAAACTTTTTTCTTTTTTTTAGTTTTGGATCGAGTAGTAGAACCTCTGTCCGGTTGTTCCTGCTTTGGATAGATTTGCCCTCTGGAATTTGTCCTGGTGGACATTGTCATGAGACAGAAAATGATGAGGAATCCAAATGTGTACAGGTATCAATTGATATCCATATTTTACGAACATAGTCCTGAGTGAGCAGGAGGTGGGGGGGAAATCTTCCACTTGTTTTGGTGACAACTGAAGGGAATTCCTCTTCTTGTAGAGATTTCATATCACTTCCTGTTATACCTCTAGGACCATTGGGACATCTTCCCAATAGTGATCTGCTGGGGCTTGGTGTGACCCAGTTCACCGGAGTTCGTCTAAACCAGGGGTAGCCAAACTCCGGCCCTCCAGCTGTGGTGAAACTACAGATCCCATGATGCATCTCTCTCTCCCGGAGTCATGTCTGTGAGAATCTTGCAATGCATCATGGGATTTGTAGTTCCGCCACAGCTAGAGGGCTGGGATTTGGCTACCCCTGGTCTAAGCCTAAACAAACCTGTGACTGACATCCCCCCTCTCGGCCCAATCAGTAGTGGCAGGGGTATTCCCTGGCCACAGCTGCACATCACAAAGGGCTGGACAATTCCCCTGTAACAACTGATTAGGCCTGGAGGGAGGTGTATCACTCACAATTTTGGGTGGGCTTGGGCGAACTCCAGCCAACTGGGTTTGCACCAAGCCCCTGCACACCGCTACTACACAATAGGACAGGGACTGCAAAAATAAACTGGCACGGGCTTAAAGCCTTCGTACCCTACACATACACTTTATATTGACGAAATATACACAACATAGAGATCCTAAACCATTCATCAGGCAATGAACCCCGACATTTCCTGTATTGCATGTACAGACTGAACCCGGCCAATCACTCAGCACTAGGAACATAAAATGTAGATATCACTGCCATCGCTCCCGGGTGTAGATGTCCAAGGCACGCATGTTCCAGTTCTGATGCCTAAGGCAGCAACTGAAACTGATCCCCACTTATTTCCACCATTAGTTTAGCATCACAGTGTACACATTGTAAAAAGCAAACAATCTGCATCTCCTTATTGCTGCGTAAACCAACACGGGGCGAGAAACTCATTTCCTGGCTGCTTTAGTAATTAAAGATTTCAGGTTTTGGTGGATGAGGACACTCTGTCGCTACGTTTACTTCTCAGGGACCCCAGGGGACAGCAAAATCTCCACAACTTCCTGAACAGATAGCTGGTGGGTGATTCATCCAAAATCAATATCAGGTTTGTGCAAACAAGTCCTTCGACTACATACCAAAAACACCCTGCAATGTAACAACCGGGGAATGCACACATCCTATATGAACTGAATTGCTGGGATGTACTGAATGATGGGGAAGACAGAGCAGAGCAA
Organism: Nanorana parkeri; assembly: GCF_000935625.1. Classification (NCBI taxonomy): domain Eukaryota; kingdom Metazoa; phylum Chordata; class Amphibia; order Anura; family Dicroglossidae; genus Nanorana; species Nanorana parkeri. Next base: position 239,047 of record NW_017307480.1, on the reverse strand, counting down.
ATTTCATTAAAAAGCACAAAAAACGGACATCAAATCTAAGACTGAAGGATCAGGAGACCATCTGGGTGATTCAAACCAAGCATAGGGTGAGCATTACATAAGCAAAGTTCGCTTTCAGTAAAAGTTGTATTTCAAAATGGAAAAACTTGCCCTTTGCTGAGAAATTTGAGTTTGTCACATCCCCGTCCCATCTACCTATTGGTCATTGGGTGCCCGTCCCATCTACCTATTGGTCATTGGGTGCCCGTTCCATCTACCTATTGGTCATTGGGTCCCCGCCCCATCTACCTATTGGTCATTGGTCATCCGGGCCTGCCCAACCGCCCCCCCTACATCCGGGCCTGCCCAACCGCCCCCTCTACATCCGGGCTGCCCATAGGGATTTCATGCGTATGTTTTTGACTCCATCACAAGCTGAAGGGAAACACTTTATGGAATTGGAACGGACAAGAATGTCACATTTGTTTTACATGTGACACAAACTTGTACCTTAATCTTTTTTTTTTTTTTCTTTCTTTGTAGCTGAACTTTATGACTCTGACAAACAGAAACTACGGTTCCATACTGGATGTCCGCACAGGAACAAATCGCAGGACATACGGAGGGAATAGAACAGTACCGCCCGCCATCTTCCATACATATAATGCCATTACTTACACACAAGAAGCTTCTCCATTCGAATACATTGTACATCTTGCTCCATGCTGACACGGTCTGTAAGTATCTAAACACTGGAAGCCTGCGGATGACAAAAGGAAGTGCGTTTAGAATATTGATTTAGTGCTGTGAAGCCAAATAATCCAAAAAAGTACCACTGGTCACCCCTGGCCAAGCCTTGTCAAGGGAAGAAGCAATTTAAAGAAGAACCCCAGGCAAATAAAATCTTAACTCTTGCAGTGGGGCCACCCCTGCACCGCAAGGGGTAAGCGCTCGTTTTGTCGAGGGGGCTAAAATAACATTGCTCCCAATAGGTTGAACTTGATGGGCTTGTGTCTTTTTTCAACCTGTGTAACTATGGACTTGCCGAACAGCAATACCGACCGGCTCCTAGACCGACCTCTTCAGCCTCACCCCCCTCCGCTCTTGCATTTAAAGATCCTGTAAGTCATCACATCCAATAGTGTATAGGACGGGAGGATGCTGAGGGACATGCAATCGCTGGAACGGAGGAGAGAGGCTGAAGGGACCCGTCTGGGGGGCAGCTGGGATTGCGGTTTGGGTGAGTTATTTTAACTCCCTAAGCCAAACGAGCAGTCAACCCTTGCAGTGCCGGGGTAGCCCCACTGCAAGGGTTAAGATTTTATTTGCCCGGGTTTCTTCTTTAACAGGTTAGAAATCACTGTATTTCCCTGATGAGCTAGCACTAGAGGGGCTTGCTTTGCATCTCCCCATTAACTAAAAGACAAACAGCCACCTCAATGCAACCATTCATGTTTAATGGACAACCCGAAAATTTAGATGCCTGATCGGAGACAGATTGCGCTCTCTGATGTCTATAGCCGACTTAAAGCTTAAGTGCACTTTTCCTTTTCTCCCCCCACCCCTGCCCTAAACGATCCCACTCTCCCCCATCTGCAGATCTGTACTTAGCGAGATCTGACGGGCCCGTTATCGTTTACATGCCGCTCCGCAACGCTCCCTCTGGTGGCCGCTCCTGCACATTACAGCCCCATGGACATCTATTGAGCGGCCTCCCAGCCAGAAGATGGACGCTGCCAGAAGAGGGAGACGTGAGGTGCTGGAGGCAGAGCCGTAGTTAGCTCCTTTGCGCCCCGAGGCAAGAATGAAAAATTGTGCCCCCCAACAGACGTGTGCTGTATGTGACGTCTTGCGTTTTTTACTGTTGGGGGGGCTTCGGGGAAATATCAGGGGACCCAACATTTCCCTTTTGAAATAGAAAAAGAGATTGAAGACACAGAGTCCTCTGCCCGTACAGGTGGGGGAGAGCAGCGAGGATCCGAGGAGAAGCTGGAGCCTGTGCCGCTCCTCTTCTCCCTGCTGAGCCGCCGCTGTATTAGCCTCCTGGCGCCCCCGTTGCCAATGGGGCCCTGTGCTCGTCATGGAAACAGGGGCGAGGGGGCGCAGTCAGGCCGGCCCTGGCTACGCCCCCTCTCAGCTGTGCCCGAGGCGAGTGCCTCACTCGCCCCATGGTAACTACAGCCCTGGCTGGAGGTCAAACAGTGCAGCTGTGGACCTCGGATTTCGGGAAGTAGAGATCTGCGAAGGCCGAGGGTGGGATCGTTTAGGTCAGCGGAGGGGCACAAAAAAAAAAAGTGCACTTAGTCTAAAAGGTGCCCATACACCTGGTGATTATCGTACGATAATCGCCAGGTGTATGGAAGGCGTGCGACCGTTTCTACTGTACGGTCGCACGTCTTTTGTCGAACCAGCATGCAAGAAAACCCGCCGAGAATCGTACGATTGTCGGCGGGTAAGTGGTGTGCTCGTTCGACAACTGCGGAAAGGGCCGGTGCGCGCACACTGCCCGTTCAGCATTGCGGTCATCGGAAGGCGGGGTGGGCTTGCGATTATCCCAAGTATGATCTGCCTGTCCAAGATGGGCAGATCATACGAGCTTTTAATTAGCTTACAACCATCGCAAGACAAAAGTCTTTGCGATGGTTGTAAGGTGTATGGGCACCTTAAAAGTGCACTTGTCCTTTAAGACATAAGCAGCCAGTAGATGATTTATTTAAATCAACATCTGCTCATAATTAAAATATACATTTTGGAGGGCTGACCGATGACAGCCCATTATAGACACCTGGCACACAAAACACACAAATCACAGCAACAGCACGAGCTCATAAACATCTCTTTAATAGTATCAGGACGTCGGTGAACGCGCGATAGCCTGTGTTGGGACAGGGTTAATGGGACATTATTAGAATAGACTTTTTTTTTCCCTTCATGTTTTGTTTTAGGGTGGGGAACCGTGGGAATGTCACACCTCCTCGGATTATTTACGGGGATACAAAAATGACGGGTGGGGTTTCGTTTTGTGGTTTGTGTTAACCTGAAATCTTAGACACATACCTGCTATTGAAACGAGGACAAAGGCTGCGTCAGGCCTATTGTATTCCTATTAGACGAGGGGTGGCGTTACTCTATCCAGAGGTTCTGACACAGGCTGTGCTTTTCCGAACCGGCCTCCACAATGTACACAAACTAAATCTTACCGTGGAGGACATTCAACACGGCCTGCTCAATAACAACCCGCCAGGAATACATTCCTTTAAAAAACACAATAAAACGTTTGGAGCCACACGACAATGAAGCGCCATAAACAAACGAGCCTGCGCACACTAAAAAAACGCAAGACCCGACGTGGACCTCAGATGATAGCCAGGTGAACAGTATTGCTGAGAGCAACCAGTTAAGAGGAACGTGAAAGGGTGAATAAACAATCTCTGCTGGAGAAAGTGCAGCTTCAAGCTCCCCCCAGTGCTGATCACACAACTGGAAGCCTAGGTTTTTCACCTTGTAATCTTTGCTGGAAGCGAGTCTGATGCTTCCTTTCAGCGGACAGCAAGACGAGTACCGATATTTCATTTCCCAGTACTCGCCGATACCGAACGCCCCGGTAAGGAATCCGGGCAGCGTGTAATGACTCACCGCCGGCTTCCTAATTAGCCGGGAAGCGGTCTTCATGCTCCCTCCTTACCAGGTGACGAGAAAGCTTGGAGCCGGCTGGCCAATCAGGAAGCCGAGGGGCGGGTAATGCGCCAACCTCCGGCTTCCTGACTAATCAGGAAGCCGGATGGCGAGTCATTACACACCGCCTGTCTGCCTGATTGGCCGGGAACCCGTCTCCATGCTCCCTCGTCACCAGGAAGCATGGAGCCAGCTTCCCGGCCAATCAGGAAGCTGGGGGGCCAAGTCATTATCCGCCCCTTGGCTTCCCGATTGGCTGGGAAGCCATCTCCATGCGCCCTCATCACTCGCCGCCCTCCGGCTTCCTGACCAATCAGGGAGGCCTGGTGGCAAGTCATTACACGCCGGCCATCTTCCTGGAGCCGGCTTTTCGGCCAATCAGGAAACCGTGGGGCGGGTAATGTTATGGGCAGTCATTACCCGCCCCACGGTTTCTTGATTGGCCTAAAAGCCGGCTCCATGCTCCCTTGTGACCAAGGAGCCGGCTTCCTGGTAAATCAGGAAGCCAGGTGCCTTGTAATGACTCGCCGCCCGGCTTCCTGATACCGGAAGTTCCGATATCGGAAAAAAAGTATTGGAAGCATTTGGGCGAGCCCAAATACTTGGTATCGGCGCCGACACCTATACTAGAATCTGTGCATCCCTAACTATTCTGTCTAGGGGGGCTCAAATAAAGGAGATCTACTCACCTGATCCTCGGTCCCTCCGGGCTGATAAGACCTCTGGAACTACTGAACACTTTTACCTGGGGGGTTTCACTGCAGGTAACCTCGGCTTATGTATTGTTCCACCAAGTATTCAGTCTGCATTGGACATGGTTATGAGGAGTTTACTTTCACAAACTAATTTCTAAGAAAAGTGTATTGAACACGTGTGATGTTTTTTTTTATACATTTGACCGGCCTGCAGAAAAACAAAAACACTGCTCAGAACAGTCCTCATCTTGTATTTTGGAGGTGGCAGGATCAAGATGGAGGGACGGAATTGGTAATAAGCCGAGGAGTAGGAAAGCTGAGAAGAGCGGGCCTTTAAAGCACCGACCGGGACAAAAGGAGCACACAAAACCCAAATTAAAATGTGCAAGTAGAAAACAAGTGATTACGCCAGAGAGGCAGAGAGATTAAGTAGACTCAAAAAACGTAAATGGGAAGAAAAAATAGGAACTTTATCAGCACAGTGAGACCTTGGAGAAGATGTTGTGAGAAAGTAAGGGGGGAAAAGATAAACAAAAAAGCAATTATAACAATACTAAGAAAAACACCAACACACAAACACCAAATTGTATATCTTGTTATTGTTACATTAGCGTGCTTGTAATTCAGGGACATGATTACTTTCTGGCATTAAAAGGGAACTATGGGGTCAGTGTTTTCCCCCATAGTTCTCCTAAGGTCTCGTTCACACCTAGGCGTATTGCATATGCGCGTCTGTCGTGCGACAAAACGCGCGTTTCCGAAGGCTACTTGGCTGTATCCCAATGGAAACGCGCAACAAAACGGCCCAAAGTAGTACCTGTACCTTTTCAGGCGTGGGCCGTTTTGTAGCGCGTTAGGGACGTGCGGAAATACGCCAAGGTGGGAACGAGACTATTGAATACAATGGGATTTATATTTTTGAGCGTTTTGTAGAGCGTTCGTCGAGCGTAGAACGTGCTACAAAACGTTCAGGTGTGAACGAGGGCTAAGGGTAACGCGAGGACACAAACTAGCGTCCTCCCATCACCCAAAGCTCAGAATACCGCGAGCTACAGCACCAAATGCGACGTTCGGGTGTGAACGGGGACTCATTCACCGTACTGTATAAAAGACAACAGAAACAGGACCGGACTAAAGAAACCTTCTTTCTCCTTTTATTAACATGGAGGGGAGAGGTTCTGTAATCCTCAAAAGATAACCAGGAACAATGTAACTGATAAGAGAGCAGCGCAGGCACAGAGCGCAAGAAGCTATCAGCTCACAAGATCTACAGCTCATTGTTTTGCAACTTGACAACAAAAAACATTTCCAATGGAATATTTAACGTACCTAAAAGGGACCAAGCAAGAGAAGTTCATTTCAGGGTGTACATATCCTTTAAGTTTGTCGCCCAAGTCATTTTACCCCATGCATATTATAGCATCGATTTTTAAGTATTTGTGAGAAGACGTGAATGGATATAGGATTACCGCTTGGGTATTCATGTTCTTCAAAGTACAACCTCACAGTTAATGAAATAATCCCTTTGGAACATGAGCCCGCTGATTTTGCGACGCCTGTTTTTGATTTTTGTTACACCGTAAAACTTGTTCTGCCCCAAAAAGAAACCGTGCAAGCGGATGTGAAATCAGAACGGCGGCACTGTCATCGAATTCCTATATACAGCAACTTGTGGTCTAGATCTCAGCCTCCCTCAACCAGGCTGCTGTGGCACCCTGGTGTGCCCTCTGGCTTCCTCAGGGGTGCCTCAAACGTTGTGGTAGTGGGACTGTGATATAAAAGGGGTACTGTGATGCACAGGGGGGAGGGGGGGCACAACTGTGATGCAAAAAAAGGCGGGAAGGGACCGCTGCAAAAAAAGGCGGGAAGGGACCGCTGCAAAAAAAAGGAGGAAAGGGACCGCCGCAAAAAAAAGGAGGAAAGGGACCGCCGCAAAAAAAGGCGGAAAGGGACCGCCGCAAAAAAAGGCGGGAAGGGACCGCCGCAAAAAAAGGCGGGAAGGGACCGCCGCAAAAAAAGGCGGGAAGGGACCGCCGCAAAAAAAGGCGGGAAGGGACCGCCGCAAAAAAAGGCGGGAAGGGACCGCCGCAAAAAAAGGCGGGAAGGGACCGCCGCAAAAAAAGGCGGGAAGGGACCGCCGCAAAAAAAGGCGGGAAGGGACCGCCGCAAAAAAAGGCGGGAAGGGACCGCCGCAAAAAAAGGCGGGAAGGGACCGCCGCAAAAAAAGGCGGGAAGGGACCGCCGCAAAAAAAGGCGGGAAGGGACCGCCGCAAAAAAAGGCGGGAAGGGACCGCCGCAAAAAAAGGCGGGAAGGGACCGCCGCAAAAAAAGGCGGGAAGGGACCGCCGCAAAAAAAGGCGGGAAGGGACCGCCGCAAAAAAAGGCGGGAAGGGACCGCCGCAAAAAAAGGCGGGAAGGGACCGCCGCAAAAAAAGGCGGGAAGGGACCGCCGCAAAAAAAGGCGGGAAGGGACCGCCGCAAAAAAAGGCGGGAAGGGACCGCCGCAAAAAAAGGCGGGAAGGGACCGCCGCAAAAAAAGGCGGGAAGGGACCGCCGCAAAAAAAGGCGGGAAGGGACCGCCGCAAAAAAAGGCGGGAAGGGACCGCCGCAAAAAAAGGCGGGAAGGGACCGCCGCAAAAAAAGGCGGGAAGGGACCGCCGCAAAAAAAGGCGGGAAGGGACCGCCGCAAAAAAAGGCGGGAAGGGACCGCTGCAACAAAAGGCGGGAAGGGACCGCTGCAAAAAAAGGCGGGAAGGGACCGCTGCAAAAAAAGGCGGGAAGGGACTGCTGCAAAAAGAGCCTCTTTCTTGGTATTCTTATTTCTACCTGTTCTAGCTGTATTTTTTGTGTAATAAAAAAAAAAAAAATTGAAAGGAAAAAAGAAAAAAAAGAAAACAAAACCACTAAAACTGGATTAAAAAAACAAAAATGCACAATAGAAATATAACAAAAGAAAAAGTACAAAATGACAATAGCAGTGCTGGGAAAATTGACGGCACTGGACTAGGGGAAAACTGCGGCAAAGAAGAAAAGCGAGGGTAACGCAGTGAAAAATGAGAAAAGCAAAATCGGAGCCAAAAGGAGGGAGCATGATCTGCATTGTGAATTTAAGGAGACGAAATGGAAGAGGAAAAAAAAAAACCCTGTGAATAAGACAATTCATGGCACTTTGTGTGGAGCCCGTTCTTCGCTTGCTCCCAGTGAGCTCTGACCTCTGACCTCGGGCTCCATACAAGAGACGGCCTGTGATGGCAGCTTGAGACAGCAGTCTCGTCTTCCGCATGCCTCCACAGCTATGGGCTCTGCACCCCCCGGGCAGGTATGGGAGCTGTAGTTTTCAATTTTTTAGGTGGACATGCCAGGAGTGGCAACACAAAAGGTGAAGAAAAAAGCGTGAGGCGTATGCAAAAACAAACAAAAAGAAAAAAAATAGCGTAAGCATGGCTGAGCCCAAACAAAAGAAGAGTGTTCTGAGAGGACCAAGAGCAGAAGGCTGAGGAGGGGGGGGAAAAATGTAAAGAGGCCGTCTGGTAAGAAAGTACAAAGGAGTGAGTGAGCGCCAGAGGCCAAAGAAGACCGAGGGGGAGAGAGAAGGACAGAATGCAAAAATGCAGGTGGAGTGAGCCGTGGGAGGAGCACAGAGGGGATACAAGGGAAAGGGAGAAACTCCATAATGAAAAAAAGAGGCAAAATGAATAAAAGTGTAAAAATTTTCCCGCGTTTGAAACGATTTTACAATGAACGGCGCACGTGCAACGCACGCAGGAAAGTATTTCGTGTAGCAAATTCTATTGGCGTACTGCATTTTTCTGCATGTTTTAATACTCGTCCACGTGTGGGCAAAACATGTGCTCTCCCAGACACGCTTGGGGTGCCATTAACAAAGTAATAGAATATCAAGCATGTTGTGGGCACTCGACGCGTGTTCATGGAACGAGCAGGTGTGAACAGGGACTTGGGCTAGGTTCACACCTGCACTACAAGCACGTCCCGGGTGTCTTGCGGTCCCGGGACGCGCTTCCTGGATCGCCCAGATCCGCACCGGCCCTTAAGCTGGTCATACGTCACTAGAATTTGGGACGATATCCCGCTACACTGTAAAAAATTTGAGCAGTCGGCATTTCCCCCTCTTGACAGAAGTCGATTTTTACTGAAGGAGCCAGTCCAAAAATTCTCAGCTTCACAGAGCGTCCAATCGGATTCAGATGCTGTTCAGGTATTCAGCAAATCGCCATTGGCAGCGGGGAATCCTCCATTTAGACTGTTTGGCGTGGGTAACAAGAATGCCTTTTAAAAGAACCCGTTCACACTTGCCACGCCTATAAGCGTGAACATTTGCGTGTTGCACTTGCGGTACCATTACTTCTTAGCGACACCCCAAACGCAGCAGGCAAAACATGTCTTGGCGTCCAGGATAACGCACTGTCCAAAACACTGCGAAGTTCACAGCTCGAACTGCTGCGTCTGAAGTGCGCAGGGCAGGCCACGGAAATGAATAGGCTGCACTATGTTGAGCCGCCACATTCATGCATGCTTCAAGCGTGGCCTGAGGGCTCGATCCTACTGTAGCGGTGACTGGCTTTTTTCAGCAACTGCAGTCACCAGTCACCGCTAGGGTACGCACATACAATTGTGTTCTATGTGCCCTGTTCACGCTACATCGCAGGTGTGATGTGCGGCGTGCTGCGTTATTTTGAGGTAGGGACCCAGCTTGTACACTCCAAATAAAGTTACAAAAAAAAGAAAAAAAGGTGAACAGTGCCTTATGTAGTAACAAAGCAAGGCACCGTGGCTCACCGCTACCACATGGCGTTTTTACCATACAGCTGGTCTGAACCAGCCCAATGCAGTCTGACATCCTACAGCAAGTGTATGCCAACTTCAGCCCTCCTGCAGTGGTAAAGACTGCAAATCCCACCATGCATCTGCCTCTGGAAGCCATTCCTGTGGCTGACAGGGTCCTGCAATGCCTCATGGGACTTGTAGTTCCAAAACAGCTGGAGGGGCCAGAGTTTGCCTACCCCCCGTCTTAAAGCAAGTGTAGGCAAACTGTGGCCCTCCGGCTGTGGTAAAACTACAAATCCCAACAGGTATCTGCCTCTGGAAGTGATGTCTGTGGCTGTCAGGGTCTTGCAATACCCCATGGGACTTGTAGTTCCACAGCAGCTGGAGGGCTGGAGTTTGCCCAGTCCTGACCTACAGCAAGTGTAGGCAAACTTTCACTAGCTGTGGTGTAGGGTTGGAGTTCGCCTACCCATTCTAGAGCAGGCGTAGGCAACCTCGGCATTCCAGCTGTTGTGGAACCAAGGGTCCCATGAGGCCTTGCAAGACTGACAGCAACAGGCATGCCTCCCAGAGGCAGAAGCATAATGGGATTTGTAGTTTCACCACAGCTGGAGTACCGAGGTTACCCAATCATGTTCCAGGGGAAAACAAAAAACCTGAAAAATGACAGGTCCTCTTGCTAAGCCAAGTCTCTTACAGCCCCCACATCCTAACCCTCCACCTCCGGCCCTCCTGGATCACATTACACACATCCAGAAACTGCGCTTTCAGCACTTTCACATAATTGTTTTTTAAGCGCAGAAGCGTGCGAGTAATAAAAGATGCGTATTGTACAGGATGAAGGGCGGCGCCTCCGCAGAAGGGGGAAGTAAAGCTTGTGCAAGCAGACGAGGGGCGACAAAAAACAGAAAAACCTCATTAAAAAACCGTGAAGAAAACAAAACCGAAATTCATTTGATATAAAACAGAAGTCTGAGGAGAAAATGTGATGAATTTTCTTGCTGAGTAAACAAAGGAGGAGGCCTGTCTTTACCAAAAGCCACTCGGCGATCACCACAGATCCCCGTATTAGACCGCGTCACCATTTAGGCCTGTTTAGAAACGCTTTGTTTTGGCCGCAGGGCCGCCATTGTGGGGGTCTTTATTTGTGCCCGGTGGATAAGAAGGAAATCGGGCCTAGCGTTGCCCATAGCAACCGATCAGCTGAGCCACCTTTACTGGGCAGAATGAAGGAAGCTGATCGGTTGCCATGGTGATAAAGAAAAGGGAAAGGTCAGTTTTACATATACCAGAACAGATTAATTGACATGAATGCGCTATCTTGTGCAGGCGCGCGTCAAAATGTCAAAAATGCTATGAGGGGAATTAATCAAAATTTCCATCCATCCCTCCCTCTGTATCCATCCATCCCTCCCTCTGTATCCATCCATACCTCCCTCTGTATCCATCCATACCTCCCTCTGTATCCATCCATCCATACCTCCCTCTGTATCCATCCATCCCTATCCATCCCTATGAAAAACAAAAAAGGTATGCACATAACGGATCACTCAAGTATCTATTGTATAAGGCCGCGTTCACACCAGGGTGTTTCGGTTGCCCGAATTTTTCCACACTGAACCGCCTACATGAACAATCCTATACATTCCTATGGGTACCGTTCATGCAAACGCTCGGATCCGTGCGATCCGAAACGCCTGCCGCCCAAAATACTCCCTTAGCTGATTTTGTCATGCTGACCAGTGCATTTTAGTGCTGAAGCGGGATTTAAAAAAACACCCAAAAACGCCGAAACCGCGCTGAACCGCTGCCGCCCTGGTGTGAATGGGGCCTGAAAGTCAATTGACACAGACTACTATACGGCTTATGTGTGTATAAAAATGTAATTTGCGAGCAGCTGTATAAATAACACAAGCGATACGTAAAGTAAAACCAATATAACACCGTGCTCGGTAACTAAAATAAAAATCAATAAAAAACACAAATATTTGTTCACGAGTTACTTCACATTCTACCTCGTGATAGTGTCAGGTTCTAAAAAAGTATTTATTGAGGAGATCAGAAGGAAACATTTTTGATGGAAATACACAAAATGTGTCAATTTAACTGCAAAAAAGATAAAAAGGCGCCAAAAAAAAAATGGTTGTGCAAAAAAGGAAGAAAAAAAAAAAAAATTACATTTCCAAGCAAAAGTTGCTGCGAGATCTTAAAATGTAATGAGGGGGAATTTATCAAAACTGGAAGAATCTGGAGCAGTTGCCTATGGCAACCAATCAGCTTCTCTCTTCAGTTTGCTCAGTTAGGCCTCATTCACACACAACGCAAGCAAAATTGTATATTGCGTATATATGTGCGTCTATGCGCGTATATACGAGTGTATACGCGTGCACTATTTGCATTCCCAGAATGCATCATTCCTAATGGAAATTTTAATGAACTGTACGCACGTATCCGCGTAAAATACGCAGAAATACGCTACCCGGACGCATCTCGGTTCCATTCTGTTTTTGCGTATTGTATACGCTACGCAAATATACGGCTCTATGTGTATGAAGCCATTTATTTGCATATGGTACAATACGCGTATATGCGCGGCAGTGTGAATGAGGCCTTAAGGTTTGAAAATGAAAAAGGTGTATGCCGATTGATTGCCATGCCAAGCTGCTCCAGATTTTGTCTGCTCCTGTTTTGATAAATTCCACCCAATGTATATAATAAAACGTGGAGATAAAAGTAAGGCCTTGTTCACGCGGAGCAGGTGCAGAGCGGAGCAAAACTGCGTCCAATGTATTCCAATGGTATTTTTTGCTCCAGTTCACATCGCAGCGTGCAGTTCCAGAGCAGGTGAAAAAAATGCAGCAGGCCCTATTTTACCTGCTCTGGATCTGCACGCACATCAAAAACGCATGCAAATGCCTGGAACGCACTAAAAGCCCATTTTAAACTTTAAAACTTTTTTTTTTTTTTAGCCAAAAACGCGTCAAAAAGACTAGCTTGCGTGGGCAGAAACCTGACCGGATCTGCTCTGCATTTGGTGTGAACAAGGCCTAAAGTATCCGATAGATCTTGGTAAACTGACCCGAGATTTTGTAAACACAACGCCAGAAGTGAAGATTTCGCTACTCTTTGTGGGGTTTTTTTTTTTTTTTAGCTGCGCAGCGTGAGAGGGAACGATTTCACAAATGACATTTCTGCTTTTCTGATATGACCCCGGTGGCTTTTAAAACCAAAATGAACATATATACACACACATACATTATATATATATATATATACATACATACATACATACATACATACATACATACATACACACATACACACACACATACATACATATGAAGCTTTTTAAGAATTGACTTCACACTTTTCTTTATTGCTTCTATGACACTCTTCCGTGGGACATCCCTAGGACTGGAAAGGAGGGAATGGCCGCCCGCTCCTTTGGAGGATTACACTATAACGTTTGTCTTTTACTGGTAACCTCTCTCCCGCCTCGACCTTTGCCGCCTCATCTTGTAAATGCAACAGCTTTAAAAAGTGCCGGCTCCATCTTGAGGAGAATTTTCTCCCTTCACTCCCACATGCCTTTCAATAGTTTATTTTCTCCCCCACCATACCCAAGGTCCTCATTAAAATGCCAGAAGGGGGGAGGAATTAAAAAAAAAAGCCATATATAATAAAACCCATCCCCTACTCCCTGAGAAATCCGAGTCTCTCCCCCCCACCCCCCACCCCCCTTCTTCTGCTTTCCCAGACAGGCTTTTATAGGGGAGGGGGATATTCCCATAGAAGAGGGACGTGTGTATTGTTCCCCCATCAGACTATGGAGGGGGGTTGTTGGAATTAATAAATTAATAAGGCAACAGGCCTCAGAATCATTTTAACTCAATGTCTGCCAGACATATCCAGTCAGGAATGTGCGACGTGAGTCGGGGTATAGGCAAATGGACTCAAAAATCTTCCTTAAAAACAGCAACAAGGGACAATTTTATTTCTTCGGGAAGTAATAAGCGGAGGTTATAAAACGGTTGTGCCGAGGCAGCTGGAGTAAAAAGAAAGGATATTAAAGGATTTAGCTGCTGAGAAAGCTTTAAAGTTGTCCCCAAAGAATCTTGCAGTTGGGTTGGTGGATCTGTTGGGCGTAGGGCGACCATAGCCTGCATCAGGCCAGCTAATCTTCGCATAGAGGTAAGAGGCGATGTGCCATTTCAAGTGGAACAAACATTGTGGCAACGTTTGTCAAGTATATTTTTAGTTGACAACCGCGGCCAGTAAATTCCCTCTGCAGAACGTG
>NW_017307480.1:214927-225509 GCF_000935625.1 Nanorana parkeri | reverse complement strand
GGGGGGGGGGTTTGCCTCTGTTTGGTCAAGCGGCACTCTTATCCCGCCTATTTATCAAGAAGATAAGGTTGGTATTCAGTACTTTTCCAATACCAGCAAACACTTCATTTTTCAGCATGCAAAGTGCAACGCTTGTTAAAAAATGTAGACAAGTGCTCCGTCTTATATTACAGATGAGGTAACAGTTGCATATCTTTATGTAACACCAAACACATCTGCCGGTGGCCAAGGCTTTTCTTGGGAGAAGACCCAATTGGCCAGCTTAGAACCTCCCTGCCAAGCTTTACCATTTTCCTATTCAGATAAGCAGGAGCTCGGGCTTTTCCATAATTTAGTTCATTCACACATTTTATTCTATCATCACATATAAGCTTATTTATGCAAAGCCACAATATTCTAAGCACGGCTAGGAGCAGTATCGAGTACCGATACTTTTTTTTTTTTTTCAGAACTCGCCCATGCCCAATACCGAATACCAGAAGTCCCATTATGTAGTGACTCGCCACCTATGTGACGAGAAAGCATTGAGCCGGCTTTCTGGCCAATGAGGGAGGCGGGAGCCGTGTAATGACCCCATGCCCGGCTTCCTGATTGGCCAGGAGGTCATGAGGTGATGAGGGAGCATAAAGCCGGCTTCCTGGCCAATCAGGAAACCGGGCGCCGCTTTATTGCACGGCACCTGACCAATCAGGAAGCAGGGCAGCCAGGCATTACACGCTGGCTGGCTTCCCGATTGGCCGGGAAGCCGGCTCCAAGCTCTCTTGGAAGCCGGTCAGCGTGTAATGACTGGCTGCCCTGCTTCCTGATACAGGAAGTATCGAGCTAAGCATCGGAGCATTTGAGCAAGTACTCGGCATCAATACTAGTATCGGTATATCCCTAGTTGTTTTAAGGTTGCAGATCTACATGTTCCAGTAATGGAACTCCAACCCTTTTTTTTTTTTCTTAAGAACTCTTCACATGGCCAAATAGAATTTCAGGGCAGCCCCCTTACAACTCTTTTGCAGCCCTCAACAACTTTACCTGAACCAGGTCCTAGTCCCTTCTTTGATTTATAAAGTTCCTTACGTAATATTGCAGTTGAATACGTCAGCAATGCTTTCTGGCACGTTCATTCCAGAATAAATTAAATTGGTTTTATTTTTATTGTTTGCCATTTTAGAATTTGGGTCGGTAGGATCCTCAGTAGATCTAATGTGGCCCCATAAAGAGCTATCCTGCTTCGAATGGTCCTTTGTTTTTTATCCAAGTTTGACCAGACTGTGTTACAGCATAAGTCCTGCCAATGGTCGAGTCCGATGTGATCATTCAATATAGTCAGTAAAGTCCTGTAATACATACTGATGTTATTTCAATAAAAGTAACACCTGTTTTAGGAAGAAGCCAAAATAAATGAACCACGTAGAAGACCGAGAGTGAAAACCAGAAGTGAAAAGTCCTCGAATGTTGGCAATTTTAAACACTTGGAGGAACAGCTAGGGCAAAATTGAATGGGGGATACAATTGGTGCCCATTGCTGCTACAGATGTCTTGACTGCTTTGAGGGTTACTTGTCTTTCAATTTTAAGAACAAGGCACCAGTACCGCTCAGCAAATCCATCTACAGTATGCATACATCATTGTGGACAACACAAAATATACACATCGCCTATGATAAGGAAATCAGGTGCAGGATCTTGACAAACAGGTACACACTGAAGATCTATGGGCACAGGAAATTATTGTGGATGTCGGGATGAAACTGATTGATTGATCAGATGAGCTGATTGTGGTCTGAGCACAGAATGAACAGAGGCCGTGATTAAAATAAAAGGGGTGGTGGTGGTGGGGGGGGGTGTCAAGGAGCAAAAGGTCACACACGGGCAGGAGCCCTTTGCTAAGTGGCTCAAAAAAGAAAGATCTAAAAAAAAAAAAAAGGTAGAAAAGGTCAGCGGCTAGATTAAAAGGAGGTAGAAAGGGCAGAGGTATTGACAGGATGAAGCAAAATGCATAGAGGTTCCCCAAACAAATACACAAAGAGTAGAGCAAGAATGGCAGACTAAAACATGCCAACACAAAAAAAAAACCCCATAGGAGAGGCAAGTCATAAAAGTTAATGGCTTTCATTGTAATTGGTGTAGTGTCCACCGCAATAAAAACTTCTTTAGCACTTCTCAGAAGGCATCCAAAGTATTCACTGAGGTGGCCATCTTGTTTCCCAAATATTTCACAGTAACACATCCCATCGACTCCCACAGGAGCTGACAACATGAGCCTGGTATTTCCGTGCTTTCTGCACTTTGAGATGGAAACCTTTAGAAAATTAGTTGAACGCAAAACACGGAAGCCTTCAGCTGTCTCATATCAGCAGGTGTACTCATATTGAGAGGATCATTTTTTTTCCCCTCCTTGCTCATTACTGAATTTTTGCTCTAATAAAAAACATTTCAGGGCGGGGAGCTTACTAATGAGCTTCTATCTCGGAGGAGTGAAAGAGTGACTCACTGCTCTGTACGGTCATAAATCAGAAACATGGCATGGCATCCAAGAGAAAAAAAATAAAAATGCAAGTTGTGAAACAGATTTTCAAACCAAATGCCTCAACATCATCCTACTGGGAACCTCCGAACGTTGTCCTACCTGGTCAAGTTAAGATGCGGCATGTTGTGTTCTATAGTCTTTAACCACTCAAACACCAACAGCCAACAAATAGCCTCTATTAAATTGGTTGCAGTTTTCCCTGCGAGTCACATGATAAAAAAAAATATGGAACTGCCACCTACTATCCGCTTATTTACAAATGAATTGCACGTTTAGTACCATGTCACTCAAGCGATACTGTAGAAGCTACATTATTGCTCTTCTCACTAGGGAAGGAAAAAATGGGATTGCAATCCAATAAAAGGTCCATGTTGCAAGGATTCCAGCCATTTGTAGCTCAGTTGTTGAGCAACACTTGGGACCAGCTACAGAATTTGAGGTTTCAGAACCCACTCTTATGAAGATGCTAGTGGTCATGCCACAACAGACCATCGTAGCCATCCACAGCAGCAAGGCTAACATGATACAAAGTCGTCTGCAAAATTAAGGAGTTCATGGCTTGACTTCGCTATCACCTCCACCTAAAAATAATTTATGAATAAGTGTAGGAAATGTTTCGAAAACAGGTCTGCCAAACATTTGATAAAATAGCAATGCCCATGAATAAGGATGGGCTCGGGCGTATTCGCAGCTCCGCGTGCCAGGCCGCCAGGAAGCGCCAAATCACAGGTACTGAGACATTTTCCCGGTCCGTAGCTGCAGAGATCAGGAAATGTCTCAGTGCCTGTGATTGGCGCTGCCAGCTTCCTGGCGGGCTCGTGATGTGGAGCTGCGAACACGCCCGAGGCCATTACTACCCATGAATACCCCACCTCAAAATGATCTTAAGGCCTCATTTGCACTAATGGCGGCCAGCACGTACAGCTCCGTGCTGCGTGCAGGGTGCATCGCTCAGCTCCCAGGAAGGACAGGTGCTGCGTGTGATTAGTACACAGCCCCCGTCCTTCTCTATGGGACTACGTGGCCATACGCCCCCCCTGCGCTCACCTCAAGTGTAGGTCTGTACTGGTGCCTGTTCCCTGGCTCGGACGCAGACAGGGTCCATCCCGTCAGTGTACGAGTACGCTCACCCGCACAGGGCGGGGGAGCGTAGGGGGGGCGTATGGCCGTGTAGTCCCATAGAGAAGTACTAATCACAGGCAGCACATGTCCTTCTCGGGAGCTGAGCGATACGGCCCTGCACGCAGCACGGAGCTGTACGTGCCGGCCGATTCCAGTGTGAATGAGGCATAAGATGCACCATTCTATTCAAAATGATCCAACTCAAGCCCTTTCTTGGCTTTGGGACATCAGAAGGCATCTGAACCAACCATCGTAGGACACCAATGCCAGCCCCTGTGGCCCAAACGTTTATTAACCCATCCCGAAGCTTCTCCTACAAACAAGCCTTGGCTGGTGGTGTCTGATGGTGACTCATAGAAAATTAGACCGTTTCCAAGTCTGGATGAATACAGCCAGATCAGGAGACATGTTTTCTACTGTATTTGGACACAGTAGCTCGTCATGTACACATGTGCTTCCCATAACAACCAGATTCACTTCAAACCTTAAATACAAATACAACAGCTATAAGCTGACATGGGCCTTATGCACAGAAGAAGTCTCTGTGGTAAGAAATGTCCTTGTTTCCCCACAGCACCCCTATTCTTCCTTGTCTGCATCCAGATGATGGCTAAAGCATTAAAGGAATGTTCCGATTGCTTGCTTCCCAAAGACTTTTAGGCTAAGGCTAAAACGTCTACCAACGTCAAAGTCTTTCATGGTGGTGACACATTGTGACAAATATAGATAGAAGTCCAGTCCTCATCATAAATTGTTGAACGTGCATCAGAAGAGACTACGAGTTTACAGCCCGTCTATGATCCTTTAATCACTGCCAACATCTCTTATATTTTTTTTTTATCCCATTATATGACTTTGTTCTGATGGACTTTATACTCTCTCTGCCACCGGGCAAAAAAGCTTTATTTACTATTTGCTGTTTGGGTAATTCAGATAAAGTAACAATGAAATCTAGGAACCAAACAGGACATTTGAAGGATCCACAGGGATTGCATTTACAGCTATTGAAAAGGATCCACTAACACAGGTACCAGGTGTGATTTATTTATGGATACTAGCTAGTTGGCTCATAGAATGGATCCAATGCTTCCTCAATAATACATTTTACCTTACCATCTTGTCTTGTATTGCGATTGTAATGTCGTCCTTATATTGTAAAGCGCTGCGCAAACTGTTGGCACCATAAAAAATCCTGTATAATAATCATTTTCACTTCCTGTCTCAAGAGACGCACAGGAAATGAGAAAAAAATCTTCCCAAAGTGAGAATTTACCTCTTATCAAACAAGTGTTCCATTTCCAAGATCGATACCAGTCAGAGACTGTGGTCAACAGGTCAAACAGAGGCTGGTTCATGGTCCATTCCAATCTAAAAAGTTCTGTTTCGGAGAATGTTTCAGAAGTTATCGAAGGCATCTTCTAGCAGTTCTGGATCACTGGTGATAAGTGCAATGACTGATTGATTTCCAGGATGCAGGGTGGATTTGATTGAAATCAAAATTTTTAAAGAGCAACTGTCATCTCTGTCCCGCCGCGGCTCCTCCTCTGACCCGCTGTTGACTCACAAACAGTCCCATTCACTTTAACGGGACGGCTGGTGACGCGGCAGTGACACAACAAGGTGAGGGACGTGGCGGGCAGCAGGTGAGTGGCTTTGGAAAACAATGGGATAAAGGAATATTCCTGAACTTTGTTTAATGATTTATCTCATGGTTACTTAGTGCCCCATTCACACTGAGCGTTTAATCCCGTGATTTCTGCCACGTGACGGGAGGACGCTAGTTTGTGTCCTCCCGTTACCGTAAGGAGAACTATGGGGATAAGCCCTGACCCCATAGTTCTCCTTTAATTGAATGAGTTTACCAAAAAATGTAAATATTGCAGAATATACAGCCTCATGCTACATAACTAAGCTCCATTTCACGCTGAATAAACTAAATTATTAATGTATCTTAAATAGAAAACGATCTTTAGATAGATTTTTTTTTTACTCCAAAAGCATTTTATTAAAATAAATTTGATAATAAAAAAAAATCCAATTTAAATCAGATTTTTTGATTTTGTTTTTTAAAAAAATCGATTTTTATCCACCCGCACTAGTTCATTTGCAGTATTTGCATATATAGGTCAGAGCACGGCATGTCATAAGCCTGTTCTATCCGCATAGTATTTAAAGGAATAGAAGTTGTGCAACTCTGGTTACTGGAACCTGTTTTGATGACCTTTTGGAATGTTATTTATAAAATGTACATTCATATACTTATATAGTTGGTGCTGGAACAATTGGCTCGATTCATCCGAACAATGGCAGACAGACTAGGCACCCCCAACATAACGTGGAAGAAAGCTAGAAGTACACGGCCACTTTCTAATGCTCCATCAGTGGAGAAGATGGAATCAAAGTTTTCAGACGGGCAGACAAAACACAGATTGGCCGTAAGCTACAGAAAGTCAACATCTTAGCTCCCAGCCCCCAATATCAGTTCCAATGGGATCCACATTCATTTAGGCACAGATCACTTTTTAACCACCCTGGCGGTATTCCCGAGTGTGGCTCGGGGGTTCATTTTCAGTACCAAGAGCGGTAACCCCGGAGCCACACTCGGGAGTTACAGGCCTACAATATAAAACAACAAATTGCCATGAAAAACTATGTACCGCTTTGGCATGCTAAAATCCTGCATAAATCATACCGCCACGGAGGTTAAGCTGAGAGGTGCACAAACCACATCATGGCAAACCAGAACTAATACTCGTTTTGAATTCACGTGGCGTGCTCCGCTTGCAAAATAGGTCTGTGTCTCTAATTCAATGTGAATTGTTCTTTGCTGCTCAGCTGTAAAACACTAGCCTGGCACCATCCATTCTTCAAAATTTCCCCCACCCCCCTATAGGCTCAATCTGCTCTTCTAAACGGTGCCCCCCACCTAACAAAAAGCAAGAAGACACAAATATTGGCAACAGCTGCTAGGAACTGCAATTTACAGTGTGCCCCAACAAGTGTTACAGAGTTGGTAACCAATCAGGGCAAACGGAGGCTCTCCAACTGTTGAGGAACTCAACACGCCCAATGTGCCATTCTGGACATCAAACGCACCCTCAAAACACTTCCTTTGCCTAAAGGGAACCTGTTAAGACAGACATTACCCAACAACGCCAAAGCTGCCACTAGCCCACTCCTGGAAGCAGTGCTAGTACAAAGAACGGGTACCTTCCCTGTCCAGTAAACGGCACCGAGTCCAGTAAGGTAGTGGAAAACTCCAGGATTGGGTTGGACTCTTGGCCATATCAGATAACAGATACATTGATAGATTGATAGATTCCCTTTAAATGTTACTTGCAGGTGTCTCCAATCCCTTATCAAACAGCGCTACAGTTATGTTATCACTTAGGGTGGCCATAGACGGGTCAATTTACGAGTCTGTTGCAACAACCAAGCCACATACGTTTTTTTTTTTCCTGGGGGCAATAAATGGTCCAACACTGATTACCGCCTACATATTTTATTGTTAGTTGGAAATCTTATGTAACAGACGCTGATGATTCTCTTTTCTGTACAGAAAAGGGAAGGCAGCATTGCGGCCCATTCACACCACATCATCTCAAGACCAGATTGTTTCCAGACCCAAAATGCATCCCTATGCTATGTCTGGCCTCTGTTCACACCAACGTAGTCCGTTCAAGACCAGAAAAATACTGCAGGTCTCATTTTGTCTGGTCTGGAATGCACTGGAACTGTGGGCAGTGTCACACCATTTTCCAGACCAGATCTGGCCATGCAGTATTTTTCTGGTCTGGAACAGACTACGCTGGTGTGAACAGAAATAGCAGAGGGATACATTAGGATGCATTTTGGGTCCAGAAACAATATGGTCTGGTGATTATCTGGATGTGGTGTGAATGGGCCCTTAACCAAGCTTGTACTGCTACAAATGACAAGAGGATCACAACAGATCTTGACAGGTTTGAGGATGGGTCAATATTGCTCTATCCATCTCATCTGGCAAGACATTGATCTCTCTCAACAAGAACATAGGCCACCCATGTTCTATGTGACCCACAACCACAAAAGTAAGTCATTTAGAATGGTTTGCACTTTGGCATTATCCCAAAATGTATATTTTGGTCAAATCTGTGCTAAATAGCAGCAGAAAGTGAATCCAGGCACTGGGTGGTGCTTGAATGAATCCTCACATGCTGTAAAGAGGATACTAAAAGTCCCAAAATCGAAGGTGATCTCCAATGCAAACTTTCACTACCTCCTAGGGCCGAAAGATCAGGCCCGCTGCCCTTATGTGCTGTCATATTGGCCCCAAACGATTACCGATAGCATCACTGACCAATAGCAAGTCAGAGGAAATAGCCCCTGAGCTCATAGGGGTTTCATGAAGAGTCCTGGGTTTCAGGGTTCCCGAATCAAGATATAAAGGGCGTAAACACATGCACACAGATGGCTCCAAGTTTGTTTGTTTTTTAATTCACTTCTCCTTTTGCACTTTTTAAGTTTGTGTGTAGAGCAAGGCAGTAAACCCTGGACACGGTTTATGTACACAATTTAGAAGTCGCTCTTTGAAATTTTTTCTGCTCTTCTTTCCACATTTCAAATACCAGAAACCCAAAATGACATGTCACGCTCAACACGAGGTCACTCTTAGGCTAGGTTCACACCTAGGCGATTTATCGCACGATAGCATGCAAAACACAGAAGTCAATGGAGGCTGTTTACACCTTTGCGGTTTGTCGCAAGGAAATCACTTGTCACGCAAAAAGGTCCAGGAGCTATTTTCGGGCGTTTTGGGTCCATAGACATCACTATGCATGAAAACCCGCTAACCAGATCAGTCGCCTAGGTGTGAACCTAGCCTAAAACTCGGTGCCTGCCCCCCGAAAAAACAACACATTCAACTGAGGTTGCATCGTATCATTTCTTTTCCTACTAAATTGGGTTCCAGCGCCAACCCAAAACCACACTCCATCACTCTGTCCATTGCCTAACTCAAGAGATTTATCCTCACTTCCTGTATGCTAATGAATAATGACCATTCTCAACAAGACATGAAGAGGGGCCAACTCTTTAATGGAGTCCTGGACCTCAGTTCAAGCCAAGAAAGCGGTTCTAACACTTACCATTTTCAAAAATAGAGTGGGGAAGAAAACGAACCCAGGGGTGGACACATTAATATGGTATTCAGAAGCCAGTCTGGCCAACCCAGGAGCCATTCACAACTCGAGAAAGCCTCAAATGTTAGGCACCAGCTGTAATTTTTTAAAGAACATTGGCTACCTGGCTCTTGGTTTTTGTCCAGCCCTGCTTCAACTTCTGCTATAAAACCAACTTCTCAAGTATTATTACCCAACAGAGGTAGACGGCAGGTCATAGAACAAATTTTGGGGATTATGAGTAGAAACCTAAGCAATCTTTTAGATTGTAAGCCCTCAGGGGCAGGGCCCTCCTTACCATCTTGTCTTGAATTGTTTTGTGATTGTAATGTCTTCTTTGTATTGTAAAGCGCTGCGCAAACTGTTGGCGCTATATAAATCCTGTACAATAATAATAATAATAATAATAATAATAATAATAGCTAGCCATCCAATGCAGAGCTCCGAATTGACATTATGCAAAAACATTTACAAAATCGCACTAATTTTTGTTGTTGAATAAAAAAAAGCCTCAACCTTAGACTTCTCGCCTGACAAAATCAATTTATATAGCACCGGCACATTCCGCATCACCGAACCCTTCTAAACTGGTTGAAGTAGGGTCAATGTAATTAAAGCCAATTAACCAGTTTTGTATGTAGTAGGAAACCTACAGTGGCGGAGGAAGAACTTCATGGAGAACTGAACCCAGAAGACCACTGCTACAAGGGAAGAGAGCAGATCCCATTGCCAGTGCAGTTATTTCTGACCAGCTGCTTGCAGATGTGCATCATTCCAGAGCAAAGCCCAGCACACATACAGCTCTATAGAAGGAAAGAAAATGAGGAATTGTCTGCATACCAAACAAAATTATATATATATTTATTAGCAACAGTCCCTTTAATTTACAGCAGGAAACCATTTCAACACTTGCTCAATTTTAGAGTTCCTCCATTTCCGAGTGTGCGACAGCGATCGCAACGCATTGATGGAAAGGGAGGGGTGTAGATTGTAAAGAGAAAAGAAAAGCTCAAGAATAGAAACCGAGCCGGCACAGAGACTCTTTCAGGCTTGCAGCATTTAATAGGGGGGGGGTTCAAGTTTTATAGGAAGCAGTGATCAGCTTCAGAAAGGCCCCAAGTGTGTCACACTCCTGATTGCTGATAAGATTTCACCTAAGGACATGCAGACTGAACGCGATAGTTTTACAATGGAGAATTGCCGGGGGAATCGCAAGGGGTCCCGCTTTGCCTCCATGAAAAGGCTCGTATTACTTGCAGCCACCAGTAACATCACAATGTCAAATGCTCAGTACGGGGAGAGAATGGCAGGTTTGAAAACTCAGAAATTAAAGCTTTAGGATCAACGAACCATTTTCAACCAGGGTTCTGTGGATCCCTAGGATTCCTCCAGAGGCTTTTACGGGTTCCTAAATTCACGACTGATTGACCTACCATTTTATGGTGCCTACGTAGTTCCAGGGCCAACGCCAGCCGGCAGATCCAGTTGCATGACATCAATGATCTTTTTAGCTGACTAATTCTATCCAACATTGTGAGAAAATAATTTCTCACTGGCACTGGCCACCAATGTAAGGGGCATTCTTTGCACTGGCCACCAGTGTAAGGGGCATTCTCCACACTGGCCACCAGTGTAAGGGGCATTCTCCACACTGGCCACCAGTGTAAGGGGCATTCTCCACACTGGCCACCAGTGTAAGGGGCATTCTCCGCACTGGCCACCAGTGTAAGGGGCATTCTCCGCACTGGCCCCCAGTGCAAGGGGCATTCTCCGCACTGGCG
>NW_017307480.1:212068-214551 GCF_000935625.1 Nanorana parkeri | reverse complement strand
CTGGCCACCAGTGTAAGGGGCATTCTCCACACTGGCCACCAGTGTAAGGGGCATTCTCCACACTGGCCACCAGTGTAAGGGGCATTCTCCACACTGGCCACCAGTGTAAGGGGCATTCTCCACACTGGCCACCAGTGTAAGGGGCATTCTCCACACTGGCCACCAGTGTAAGGGGCATTCTCCACACTGGCCACCAGTGTAAGGGGCATTCTCCACACTGGCCACCAGTGTAAGGGGCATTCTCCACACTGGCCACCAGTGTAAGGGGCATTCTCCACACTGGCCACCAGTGTAAGGGGCATTCTCCACACTGGCCACCAGTGTAAGGGGCATTCTCCACACTGGCCACCAGTGTAAGGGGCATTCTCCACACTGGCCACCAGTGTAAGGGGCATTCTCCACACTGGCCACCAGTGTAAGGGGCATTCTCCACACTGGCCACCAGTGTAAGGGGCATTCTCCACACTGGCCACCAGTGTAAGGGGCATTCTCCACACTGGCCACCAGTGTAAGGGGCATTCTCCACACTGGCCACCAGTGTAAGGGGCATTCTCCACACTGGCCACCAGTGTAAGGGGCATTCTCCACACTGGCCACCAGTGTAAGGGGCATTCTCCACACTGGCCACCAGTGTAAGGGGCATTCTCCGCACTGGCCACCAGTGTAAGGGGCATTCTCCGCACTGGCCACCAGTGTAAGGGGCATTCTCCGCACTGGCCACCAGTGTAAGGGGCATTCTCCGCACTGGCTGTCAATGTAAGGGGCATTCTTCCCACTGACCACCAATGTAGGGGCATTCATCCCATGGGACCGCCAATTATTTTTAGCAGGAGTTCCCAGAGACCTAAACATTATTTAAGTGTTTCTAATTTTATCAAAGTTCTACTTTAACTTGCTGGGGGGAAAAAATAATATAGCAAAAGGTTAAATCTATTCAAATTGATATTGTGCTGTCAGCACCAAAAACACACTCCACACTACTTTCCAAGTTCTTGAACTGCAGTTCATCCTTTAGAAAAGGAACTTGTTAAATATTAAGTTCATCCTATTAAAAAAAAATAAAATAAACTCCTATAAAGAATTGCCAGACGGGCAGAACACATTAGATCTGGGGGGAGGGGGGTATTCAGCTACCAAGCATCTCAACAGAAATGTCCACCAGAGGGTGTCATGAAACAAAATGTTGATACCCAGGAACATACCTGTTACAGGGGTGCACATAATAATATGGAATTCAGGAGCCAGTAGGATTTTTTTATTTTATTTTTAGGAACCATCTTCATTAACAACTAAAGAAAACTCAAGGAGTAAAACTAAAGAGTACTCAAAAGCAAGGCATTGGCTCTCTGGCTCCTGGGATTAGTCCAGCCTTGCTCTACTATAGAAGAGATCATAGGAAAGGCATTTCGTTCAGTGATTTATTAAATTATTGTAATGGTTGAGGGTTTAAAAGCTGGAGTTATTGTTAATGTAAGGACTTACCTTAATGATGTCTCTTAGGCCTTGTTCACACCAAGCGCGGAGCAGATCAGTTGCAGACCGGATCAAAACTGCGTCCAATGTATTCCAATGGTATTTTTTGCTCCAGTTCACATCGCAGCGTGCAGTTCCAGAGCAGGTGAAAAAACTGCAGCAAGCCCTATTTTACCTGCTCTGGTTTGCATGCAAACGCATCAAAAACGCATGCAAATGCATGGAACGCACTGCAAGCCCATGTTTAACTAAAAAATGTTTTTTTTTACCAAAAGCGGCCCAGAACGCATCAAAAACGCGGCACAACCCACTGCACTGCGTGTGCAGAAACCTGAGCGGATCTGCTCTGCATTTGGTGTGAACAAGGCCTTAATATGATCTTCATTCCTGTCCTTTTCATCTGTCTCTCCAGCGGTGCTGCGGGTCTCGGGTCCAGCGCTGACTCCTCTGTCCTTGCTGGTACTTCCTGTCCCACGGTGTCTGCATGAGGGTGCACGCCGTCCATAGACTTACCTTGTGTCTCTCCTCGTCTCCCGGCCCATAAATTTGAACTGCGTACGAGTCCGTCCCAAGATGCTTTGCGGCCGCCCGAGAATTTTCACATTTTTGGACCAGGGCACGCGGGGAAGACACAGCTAAGTTTAAACCGCTTTTTTTTTTTTTACACTTTTTGCATACATCTACTGATATATATATATATATAGAAAAAAAAACACCGGAGGGTTTAATAACCCTTTAAAGTTCAGCTTACCGTATGTTAAACATTTGATGCCATGCCAAGTACTAGAAAAAGGTCTCAAACTAGTCCAAATTCAGGTTAGACATAGTTATGTTTGACAGGTTCAAACTCTTACACATGAACAACGCACAAATAAAATTTTATCTAGGAAAAAAAAAATGATTTAAAAAAGGAGAACTATGAGGGGGGGTGCTTTTCACTCACCTCATAGTTCTTTCCGACCTGTGACAATGAGACTGTCACAGGTCGGCTCAGTAGATCGGGAAGTGAG
>NW_017307480.1:208185-211834 GCF_000935625.1 Nanorana parkeri | reverse complement strand
TCTCGATCCTGTCACGGCTCTGTGCCGTGGCAGGGGAGGGGCTGGATTCCCCCCTTCCCCGCTCCCATCCGCCAGCGCTGACTGGCGGAACGGACGGGGAGCGGGTACAGCTGGCTCTGCCTCTAGATAGGCAGAGACAGCTGTCAGTCACGCAGCTGGGCGGATCCAGACATAATTGTCGGGATCCGCTTCAGCGTCTCAGTATACCTCGAGCAGCAGCTCGCGGTTTACTGCGGCGTCTCAGTATACCGCGAGCTACATCTCGCGGTATAGTGAGCCTGGGAGGACTCAAGGAGTAAAACTAAAGAGTACTCAAAAGCAAGGCATTGGCTCTCTGGCTCCTGGGATTAGTCCAGCCTTGCTCTACTATAGAAGAGATCATAGGAAAGGCATTTCGTTCAGTGATTTATTAAATTATTGTAATGGTTGAGGGTTTAAAAGCTGGAGTTATTGTTAATGTAAGGACTTACCTTAATGATGTCTCTTAGGCCTTGTTCACACCAAGCGCGGAGCAGATCAGTTGCAGACCGGATCAAAACTGCGTCCAATGTATTCCAATGGTATTTTTTGCTCCAGTTCACATCGCAGCGTGCAGTTCCAGAGCAGGTGAAAAAACTGCAGCAAGCCCTATTTTACCTGCTCTGGTTTGCATGCAAACGCATCAAAAACGCATGCAAATGCATGGAACGCACTGCAAGCCCATGTTTAACTAAAAAATGTTTTTTTTTACCAAAAGCGGCCCAGAACGCATCAAAAACGCGGCACAACCCACTGCACTGCGTGTGCAGAAACCTGAGCGGATCTGCTCTGCATTTGGTGTGAACAAGGCCTTAATATGATCTTCATTCCTGTCCTTTTCATCTGTCTCTCCAGCGGTGCTGCGGGTCTCGGGTCCAGCGCTGACTCCTCTGTCCTTGCTGGTACTTCCTGTCCCACGGTGTCTGCATGAGGGTGCACGCCGTCCATAGACTTACCTTGTGTCTCTCCTCGTCTCCCGGCCCATAAATTTGAACTGCGTACGAGTCCGTCCCAAGATGCTTTGCGGCCGCCCGAGAATTTTCACATTTTTGGACCAGGGCACGCGGGGAAGACACAGCTAAGTTTAAACCGCTTTTTTTTTTTTTACACTTTTTGCATACATCTACTGATATATATATATATATAGAAAAAAAAACACCGGAGGGTTTAATAACCCTTTAAAGTTCAGCTTACCGTATGTTAAACATTTGATGCCATGCCAAGTACTAGAAAAAGGTCTCAAACTAGTCCAAATTCAGGTTAGACATAGTTATGTTTGACAGGTTCAAACTCTTACACATGAACAACGCACAAATAAAATTTTATCTAGGAAAAAAAAAATGATTTAAAAAAGGAGAACTATGAGGGGGGGTGCTTTTCACTCACCTCATAGTTCTTTCCGACCTGTGACAATGAGACTGTCACAGGTCGGCTCAGTAGATCGGGAAGTGAGCGAACACATACCGGCGTTCGCTCACTTCTCGATCCTGTCACGGCTCTGTGCCGTGACAGGGGAGGGGCTGGATTCCCCCCTTCCCCGCTCCCATCCGCCAGCGCTGACTGGCGGAACGGACGGGGAGCGGGTACAGCTGGCTCTGCCTCTAGATAGGCAGAGACAGCTGTCAGTCACGCAGCTGGGCGGATCCAGACATAATTGTCGGGATCCGCTTCAGCGTCTCAGTATACCTCGAGCAGCAGCTCGCGGTTTACTGCGGCGTCTCAGTATACCGCGAGCTACATCTCGCGGTATAGTGAGCCTGGGAGGACGCTAGTTTGTGTCCTCCCGTTACCCTAAGGAGAACTATGGGGAAAAGCCTTAACCTCATAGTTCTCCTTTAAGATGAACAAAAATACCCATCAATCAAAAAAAAAAACGTACTTGTGAATATCGAACTTAATAATCGGCTAACTAATCGATTTTGAAAATAATCGTTAGCTGCAGCTCTAAAGTGAACCAGAGCGCAAAATGGCCATAAAACTTCACGCATGAAAGCGATTCAATGAAGAGCGAACCATCAAAATGTGACACATTTGGGTAAATAGGGATTGTGCATTAATAGATTTCTCTCCATCCTTCCAGTGGGGAATGAAGACTGACGGAGACCTTAACTGAGGCCTTGAAGAGTTGCCAGGACAACCACTGCCCGAGTGAGCTGTGACCGGACTGAACAAAACCCCGCGCCGGGGCGGCCATGCTGCATCAGATGAAGCTGGCACTGGCAAACAAGATGGATTCCAGCCAAAGGGGCTTGAATACATCAATTTTCATTTTTCCTTGCTGGAAAGAAAGAAGAGGGAACTGCATCACAATTTCACATTAAAAAAACACTTCTTTTCATGAGGCATATTGTTATCAATGACAGAGGCAACAGCCCACATGGGGCTTTTTGGGGGGGCCCCACACTCTTAGATAGAAAGAAATCCCTCGTTCCCGCCAGAAGCCAGCTTAGGATACGAGCCAGCTGCTCTGTGGCATAATGAAGAGCTGCTTTTAGGACAAAAACGTGCTTCTAAAACCTTGAGTTATTTAACTGGCGATATACAGTTTCATGCCATTTAATTGCCACTGAAAAACTTTATTTATAAGAAAATTAATAACACTGAAGAGAATTAACTTGATAGGTTTCACTTACTTTCTTTATACGCACTTAGGACACTCAGCATAGGTCTCTCTTTAGATCTCAGTAGACCAACGTGGACTTCAGGAACCATTCCAAACTACGTTTTAAGAACTATCAACTGTGGACGGAATAAGTGTTTGGATGGCATAAGAGTGTGGAGCACTTGGGGTATTCAAAAGCACTTGTGGATTTGTCATTTTATGGCTTTTATTAATTCTTTGGGAGTACAAGAATACGGATGGACACTGTATATGGACATGAAACAATGCTTTATAGCACCAGTAGGCGTTATATGGTGTGAATGTTATATTTTGAAGAAGATTGTCCATCACATAATATTAATATGCATTTCATTAAATGATTGACATTTATTTTCTATTAGAAGGGCAACACATTGATTATTGATATTATATTTAAAAAGGAGAACTATGAGGTGAGTGCTTTTCACTCACCTCATAGTTCTAAGCCGACCTGTGACAATGAGACTGTCACAGGTCGGCTCAGTAGATCGGGAGGTGAGCGAACACATACCGGCGTTCACTCACCTCTCGCCCCCGTCACAGCAGAGGGGATGGATTCCCCCCTCCCCGCTTCGATCCACCAGCGCTGACTGGCAGAACGGACGGGGAGGGGGTGGGTACAGCTGGCTCTGCCTCTAGATAGGCAGAGCCAGCTGTCACTCACGCAGCTGGGCGGATCTCGACATCGATGTCGGGATCCGCTGCTGTGTCTCAGTATACCACGAGCTGTAGCTTGCGGTATACTGTGCTTAGGCTAACGGAAGGACGCTAGTTTGTATCCTCCCGTTACCCTGAGAACTATGGGGAAAAGCCCTGACCCCATAGTTCTCCTTTAAGATGTGAATTCTTCTTGTGCCTTCTGCTATACAGAGATAGGCGTGAAGTGCAATTTGAGATTTATACCTACTTACAAAAGTGTATGTACAGCCCAAACTTTTTTTTAAATTTTATTTTAGTTTTGGACAAATTGGGGAAGGGTGAAACCCTCCG